>NC_134831.1:109116618-109229042 GCF_004210375.1 Tachypleus tridentatus
AGTGATGGCATTAATTTTTATACTGAAAAGTGTGACACTCAGAACACAGCCCTGAGGGACTCCAAGTTCCTGTAGAAAAGAACAGGAAAGTGTCGAACCTACACGAACTCGGAATCTCCTGTCAGTTAAAACATTTTTAATAAAAAATGGGCAAATGGCCACGTAATTCATATATATGGAAGTCTCGCAAAATGCCATACCTCCATGTTGTATCATAAGCCTTCTCAATGTCAAAGAATATTGATACAAGATGTCGTTTCAGAAAGGCTTCTATGATTGACGTTTAAAGTCGAATCTGGTGGTCCACAGTGCTGTCGTCGGAACCCACACTGGGTGGGCGAGAGGAGATTGTTTGATTCAAGGAACCAAACAAGACAAGCATTAACTATCCTCTCTAAGGTATTATAGAGACAGCTCGTCAAAGCAATTGGACAGTAGTTTGAAGGAATCTTGGGATCCTTCCCAGGCTTAGAGAAAAGTAGGACAATAGCCTGGTGCGAGACATCAGGAAACATTCTCCTTCCAGAACCGGTTAAAAACAATCAGAAGAATAGCAAGAGAAGCAGGAGATAGATGGCGCAGCATATCATAGTGTACATCATCAGGTCCAACCGATGTACTGCCATGCCGATGAAGGGCCAGTTTTAGTTCCACCAGTGTAAAGGGACAATTATAGTCAAAGAGACAATCATCTCAAAAGGAAATAGGTGATCGCTCTGCGCGAGTCTTGGTGGCTAAGAAGGTGGAGGAAGAAGCATAACTGCTGGATATGCAGAAAAAGCTTTCACCTGGAGTATCGGCGATGCTCCGTGTATCAGGTACTTCCTGGCCATCAAAGAGCAAAATTGACAGGGGGACAGAATTTTATTGCCCATTGACCTTTCGAATCTTGTCTCATATGACTGGTGGTAGAAGATATGCCAGTTGTGAACCTAATCCAAGATTCCTTCCGGCTTTAACGTCTTACCCGCCGAGCATGTGCACGAGCCGGCTGGAAAGCGGTGCAGTTCGAGGGTGTGGGATACCTACGAAAAGTATCCCACGCCCGTTTTTGAGCCTTCCGTGCCATGTGGCAGGCAGGATTTCACGACAGATGAGGATATCGTGGAAAACATGTCGAAGTTTTAGGAATACACTGAGCAGCTGCCTGTATCATACAGTCAGTCACTGGTGCCACACAGTCATCTATTAGTGGCTTACAGACAATGGCAGGAACACTGCAAGAGCAGTGAAAGAGAGCCAGTTTGCTTGATCCAGCTTCCTCCAGGGCACGCGGGTCGGGTGACATCGACACGGCCAGTGTATCTCAATATTACAGAAAGATGATCACTGCCTCACGGATTATTGTCAACCCTCCATGAAAAATGGGAGAACAGAGAAGGGAAGCAAATTGAGAGATCAATAACAGTAAAGGACTGACTAGGTGCATGAAAATAAGTAGAAGAACTAGTATTGAAAAGAGAAAAGGTTGTGATCAGAGAACATACACTCTACAGAGCGACCCCTCCTATTAATATCAGCACTGCCCCAGAGGGGATTATGTCATTAAAGTCCCCCACGATTAAAAAGGGAGATAACAACTGTTCAACGAAAGAATCAAGGTCTGATTAATCATAGGTCTCTTCAGGAGACAGGTAGAGAGAACAAACAGTGATGGTACGACCAAGGAAACACGGATGGCTACGGCCTCCAAGGGTGTGTCGAGTGGCAAAAATAGGGTGGGCACATGTTGATCAACCAACCGTTCCACCCCTTCAAGCACTCGTCCAATACACAACTTGTCATTCCTGTACAAAGAAAACTACCAAAAGGGGACTATCAGGAAGTTTCAGAAATATTTCCTGTAAGGAAAAACATTCAGGATCGTAGGAAGCAATCAATGTTTTGATGTCACCCAGATTAGAATGTAAATCTGGACAGTTCCATTTTATCAAAGTGGCCATTTTTATTTATGTGTACTTGAATTGGTTGGCGTCATAATTCCTATCATCCAGATTAGAATGTAAATCTGGACAGTTCCATTGTATCAAAGTGGCCATTTTTACTCATGTGTACTTGAATTTGTTGGCGTCATAATTTCATCTTTGTGAGTGGAGACACGCTCCACTGTAGAAACTCCTTGGGTGGAGAAACCAACGGAGAATCTCCGACTCGGGGAAGATTTTCAAATCCCTCTAAATAATAACTCCTTGTGACGAGTTCAAAATAGCATAGGAAGTAACCTCAATGGGTATATCCCCAATCACCTTTGAATGCAAGAGGTGATCACTGTGTTTAAATGTGGCTGTTTCTACCAATATGTCATCAGAGCGAAGTATTTTGACTGACTCTGAAGAGTCAGCAAATCCCTATAGTCCCTTCTGAATGAAAAAGGGAGACATTTTCTCTAAAGGTTTGTCTGAAAGAGAATGTAGTATAAGAAAATGAAGTTCAAGTGTTACAACTGTTGAAGATTGCTGCTCAGAATTTAATACGTGGTCGTTTACCTATGAACTGTTTTTTCACTATTTTATTCGGGGGATCCATTATAAAAAAGGAATGTTTCGATGCCTACTGACCCCACCCACCATGGAGTCCTACGAGGGGACGCACTACAATGCCAAACAAGGACATTACAGCAACGCCGTGATTTCGTAAGCACTATACTCAAACACCAGCATTAAAAACATTGCCAACAACATCTGTTGAGAATATCCAACACTGGCACTTGGTTGACTCTAGTCCAATTGGACCAGCTGATTGATCCTGGGGGGCACCCCCAAGGCCGCCTGTCTGCAGGAATTCAAGGCCAAAGTGGTGTGTTAGGGTTGGACCATTCAACTACCAAGGATCCTCTCCTCCCGTCGCGGCTCGCTACGCACAGTAAAATACGTGGGATATTCAGTTCCCAGAGGGGTAAACTTAAAGAACGGAACCTTCTCTGGGAGGTTTCCTCACCAGGTACAGGAATCTACGCAGAGGAAAACACGTTGTTTATTTAATAATGTCTTCACAGCTCTTTTCGGCCCTTTTGGTACGACAGCACATACGAGACGCTTGTAACGACTACCAAAACCTGTTGTGAGGGTTTAAATATAGCGTAGTTCCCGGTATCACAGTCTCCACAACTTCCAGGATAAGCCTTGGGTGGTAAGTTACGATACTTAACATTGGGATGAAGTCGCTTTTAATCTGACGTTCTGTTCCATTAATTCGTTTACACATGGGTGAATACTTAGATCCCAGAAGAGGTAAACTGAAAGAACAGAACCTTCAATGGCAAGTCCCCTCACCACGGACAGGAATCCACACCGACGCTTCTGTGAAGCGTTACAAATAGTTTTACAGAAGAGGTAAACTGAAAGAACAGAACCTTCAATGGCAGGTCCCCTCACCACGGACAGGAATCCACACCGACGCTTCTGTGAAGCGTTACAAATAGTTTTATTTCTCAGATTTAACTCTTAAAAAGCGGATATCATCAATTGATGCAACTACATACAACATTGCCGTTGTTTAAGGGTTAAGATATTTCGTTGTAATCTTTAATTATGCGAAAGTCGATAGAGATATGTTAGTCTTCTATTTTACTGGTAATGGTGAATGAATTCGTTAAGAATGCATATATTCTAGTTCATTCTACAATTCGTTTTATTTAATATTACCCTGGTAGTAGAACGAGCATAAAAAAATAAAATTGACAACCAATAACATTCGCATGTAAACAGTTATAAGTTTACTAAGCTATCTAGGTCCAGATAAACGTGGTTCGCTTAAACTGAGATTAATGTATATACATAAGTGCATAATATTTAAGAAATGTAATACTATCCAGCTGAAACTGGTTGATGCGGCATTTTTATTTCATGGTTTAAGGAAATTTTCACTCAAGAGAAGCATCTGTTCGGTGCAAATTGACTATTAAAAGCACAATACAAAAACTGACGAATTGTATATTTGGGAAGCACACACGTTACTTAACTTCTAATAAAGTGGTTTCCCACCCAAAATTTCTTTGGTCAGTTTCTGCTTCGACCTTGATTCATGTTCTACGATGTGGTAAGAACAAGGTTTGGAATTGAAAATTAATGTTTTAGGTAACTTGAGACAGGATATGAGAATGAAAATTAAGCAATCAGATTTATATCTCGTAATGTCGACTGTACCGTTATATACATCACTCAACCTTTAGTATGACAACCTACCACTAGAGGACTTCAATGTTTTTTAAAGTGTAGCGTGTGCTACAGGATAGCACGTGCTTCCATTATATGTAGCAATTTTGACGTCACTTATTTTCTTTTAACTTCCAAATACTTGGAAATAAACAAAAATAAATAATTCTCAGATATTTCATCAAATGGGTGTTTCCATGGCCAAGAAGGGCGTTTTTCTACCTCTTGCCTTTGAACTATTACAAAGTCCGCCTAAAATTCAAACTTAATACTAAAGCACGTGGCGTTGTCTAAAATTGAAATTACGGATTTTTTTTGCTTTTGATTTTTAGAAGTGACAATCTCACGTGCAAGGTTGTTTAATTTTGCGTTTCGTGAACATCACCTTGATAAATCATGCATTTACATATTTAAATTTTCATTTGTTTTTTTTATGTAGTAACCAAAGGAAATGTCGGTGCTTTTTCTAGTGTGTAACAAAAGACAAGTTTCTCTAACACAGAAATTATTACGAGGGTAAAAACCCTAGTTTAAATAAGATTTCTCAGCTTTTTAACTGTGAAGATAAATCACACCTCCCCCTCCTGTCTGTTACTTTAATAAAATTAGTTTCCTTGTGTGTGTTGTGTTTTTTGTTGCAAAGCCACATTGGGCTATTTGCTGAGCTCATTGAGGGGAATCGAACCCCTGATTTTAGCGTTGCAAATCCGTAAACATACCGCTGTACTAGCGGGGGCTAGTTTCTCTCTAATTCTTGATTTTTATTGCACGCCTAAAAGTTAAGGAAGAAAAACTCGTGTGGTTCCTAAGCCCAGGAATCCTGGGCCATTACAGTGTTTTACCGTCTGGGCGGTGTCTTATTACCATTGTACAGCTCACACTTGGTATTAGAAAAAATAGAAACTCTTTTTTAAGACCTGTAAGGAGACGAAAAGAAATATGACAGTATTCTGGACAGAACCCGGAGTGGTCAGGATTCCTGTCAACATATATTATGCATGTGAGAACTTTGAAATAATAAAGTTCTGAATGACGAAAGGATTTTAACCGATGAACATAGAGCAAGAATGACTGGAGATTTAAGAAAGAACAAAGTTCAGATAAATAGAAAACGAGTCGTTATAGGATCTATCATAGAACTCCCAGTGGAGATTTGATTATAAGTAAATGAAGATAAAGAACGAACAATAATAATAACAATAAAACTGAAATAAATTATCAGGGAAAAGATAAAATAAAAAAAACAGAGAAGGACTGACAGGACTGACTAAATTATAGGTAGAAAAGTTGTGGTGTTTCCTGGGCTTGCTGACTAAATTATAGGTAGAAAAATTGTGGTGTTTCCTGGGCTTGCTGACTAAATTATAGGTAGAAAAGTTGTGGTGTTTCCTGGACTTGCTGACTAAATTATAGGTAGAAAAATTGTGGTGTTTCCTGGGCTTGCTGACTAAATTATAGGTAGAAAAGGTGTGGTGTTTCTTGGGCTTCCTGAGTAAATTATAGGTAGAAAAGGTGTGGTGTTTCCTGGGCTTGCTGACTAAATTGTAGGTAGAAAAATTGTGGTGTTTCCTGGACTTGCTGACTAAATTATAGGTAGAAAAGTTGTGGTGTTTCCCAGACTTGCTGACTAAATTATAGGTAGAAAAGTTGTGGTGTTTCCTGGACTTGCTGACTAAATTATAGGTAGAAAAATTGTGGTGTTTCCTGGGCTTGCTGACTAAATTATAGGTAGAAAATTTGTGGTGTTTCTTGGGCTTCCTGACTAAATTATAGGTAGAAAAGGTGTGGTGTTTCCTGGGCTTGCTGACTAAATTGTAGGTAGAAAAATTGTGGTGTTTCCTGGACTTGCTGACTAAATTATAGGTAGAAAAGTTGTGGTGTTTCCTGGACTTGCTGACTAAATTATAGGTAGAAAAGTTGTGGTGTTTCCTGGACTTGCTGACTAAATTATAGGTAGAAAAGTTGTGGTGTTTCCTGGACTTGCTGACTAAATTATAGCTAGAAAAGTTGGGGTGTTTCCTGGGCTTGCTGTCCACATTATAGGCAGAAAAGTTGGGGTGTTTCCTGGGCTTGCTGGCTAAATTATACGTAGAAAAGTTGTGGTGTTTCCTGGACTTGCTGACTAAAATATAGGTAGAAAAGTCCACGTTGTGGTGTTTCTTGGGCTTCCTGACTAAATTATAGGTAGAAAAGTTGTGGTGTTTCCTGGACTTGCTGACTAAATTATAGGTAGAAAAGTTGTGGTGTTTCCTGGACTTGCTGACTAAATTATAGCTAGAAAAGTTGTAGCGTTTCCTGGGCTTGCTGACTAAATTATAGGTAGAAAAGTTGGGGTGTTTCATGGACTTGCTGACTAAATTATAGGTAGAAAAGTTGTGGTGTTTCCTGGGCTTGCTGACTAAATTATAGGTAGAAAAATTGTGGCGTTTCCTGGGCTTGCTGACTAAATTATAGGTAGAAAAGTTGGGGTGTTTCATGGACTTGCTGACTAAATTATAGGTAGAAAAGTTGTGGTGTTTCCTGGGCTTGCTGACTAAATTATAGGTAGAAAAGTTGTGGTGTTTCCTGGACTTGCTGACTAAATTATAGGTAGAAAAGTTGTGGTGTTTCCTGGACTTGCTGACTAAATTATAGGTAGAAAAGTTGTGGTGTTTCCTGGACTTGCTGACTAAATTATAGGTAGAAAAGTCCCAGTTGTGGTGTTTCCTGCCTCATGGCCACAGACTTGATGGAATACATGTGAAAGAGAAGACCCAGTAGGCGAGAGATGGTAAGAATAGACAGAGTAAAGATGGAAACACACTAAGAATAGACAGAGTAAAGATGGAAACACACTAAGAATAGACAGAGTAAAGATGGAAACACACTAAGAATAGACAGAGTAAAGATGGAAACACACTAAGAATAGACAGAGTAAAGATGGAAACACACTAAGAATAGACAGAGTAAAGATGGAAACACACTAAGAATAGACAGAGTAAAGATGGAAACACACTAAGAATAGACAGAGTAAAGATGGAAACACACTAAGAATAGAGAGAGTAAAGATGGAAACACACTAAGAATAGACAGAGTAAAGATGGAAACACACTAAGAATAGACAGAGTAAAGATGGAAACACACTAAGAATAGAGAGAGTAAAGATGGAAACACACTAAGAATAGACAGAGTAAAGATGGAAACACACTAAGAATAGAGAGAGTAAAGATGGAAACACACTAAGAATAGAGAGAGTAAAGATGGAAACACACTAAGAATAGAGAGAGTAAAGATGGAAACACACTAAGAATAGACAGAGTAAAGATGGAAACACACTAAGAATAGACAGAGTAAAGATGGAAACACACTAAGAATAGACAGAGTAAAGATGGAAACACACTAAGAATAGAGAGAGTAAAGATGGAAACACACTAAGAATAGACAGAGTAAAGATGGAAACACACTAAGAATAGAGAGAGTAAAGATGGAAACACACTAAGAATAGACAGAGTAAAGATGGAAACACACTAAGAATAGAGAGTAAAGATGGAAACACACTAAGAATAGAGAGAGTAAAGATGGAAACACACTAAGAATAGACAGAGTAAAGATGGAAACACACTAAGAATAGAGAGAGTAAAGATGGAAACACACTAAGAATAGAGAGAGTAAAGATGGAAACACACTAAGAATAGACAGAGTAAAGATGGAAACACACTAAGAATAGACAGAGTAAAGATGGAAACACACTAAGAATAGACAGAGTAAAGATGGAAACACACTAAGAATAGACAGAGTAAAGATGGAAACACACTAAGAATAGACAGAGTAAAGATGGAAACACACTAAGAATAGAGAGAGTAAAGATGGAAACACACTAAGAATAGAGAGAGTAAAGATGGAAACACACTAAGAATAGAGAGTAAAGATGGAAACACACTAAGAATAGACAGAGTAAAGATGGAAACACACTAAGAATAGACAGAGTAAAGATGGAAACACACTAAGAATAGACAGAGTAAAGATGGAAACACACTAAGAATAGACAGAGTAAAGATGGAAACACACTAAGAATAGACAGAGTAAAGATGGAAACACACTAAGAATAGACAGAGTAAAGATGGAAACACACTAAGAATAGAGAGAGTAAAGATGGAAACACACTAAGAATAGACAGAGTAAAGATGGAAACACACTAAGAATAGAGAGAGTAAAGATGGAAACACACTAAGAATAGAGAGAGTAAAGATGGAAACACACTAAGAATAGACAGAGTAAAGATGGAAACACACTAAGAATAGAGAGAGTAAAGATGGAAACACACTAAGAATAGAGAGAGTAAAGATGGAAACACACTAAGAATAGACAGAGTAAAGATGGAAACACACTAAGAATAGACAGAGTAAAGATGGAAACACACTAAGAATAGACAGAGTAAAGATGGAAACACACTAAGAATAGACAGAGTAAAGATGGAAACACACTAAGAATAGAGAGAGTAAAGATGGAAACACACTAAGAATAGACAGAGTAAAGATGGAAACACACTAAGAATAGAGAGAGAGTAAAGATGGAAACACACTAAGAATAGACAGAGTAAAGATGGAAACACACTAAGAATAGAGAGAGAGTAAAGATGGAAACACACTAAGAATAGAGAGAGTAAAGATGGAAACACACTAAGAATAGACAGAGTAAAGATGGAAACACACTAAGAATAGACAGAGTAAAGATGGAAACACACTAAGAATAGACAGAGTAAAGATGGAAACACACTAAGAATAGACAGAGTAAAGATGGAAACACACTAAGAATAGAGAGAGTAAAGATGGAAACACACTAAGAATAGACAGAGTAAAGATGGAAACACACTAAGAATAGAGAGAAAAGACACACTAAGTAAAGATGGAAACACACTAAGAATAGAGAGAGTAAAGATGGAAACACACTAAGAATAGACAGAGTAAAGATGGAAACACACTAAGAATAGAGAGTAAAGATGGAAACACACTAAGAATAGAGAGTAAAGATGGAAACACACTAAGAATAGAGAGAGTAAAGATGGAAACACACTAAGAATAGACAGAGTAAAGATGGAAACACACTAAGAATAGACAGAGTAAAGATGGAAACACACTAAGAATAGAGAGAGTAAAGATGGAAACACACTAAGAATAGAGAGAGTAAAGATGGAAACACACTAAGAATAGACAGAGTAAAGATGGAAACACACTAAGAATAGAGAGAGTAAAGATGGAAACACACTAAGAATAGACAGAGTAAAGATGGAAACACACTAAGAATAGACAGAGTAAAGATGGAAACACACTAAGAATAGAGAGAGTAAAGATGGAAACACACTAAGAATAGACAGAGTAAAGATGGAAACACACTAAGAATAGACAGAGTAAAGATGGAAACACACTAAGAATAGACAGAGTAAAGATGGAAACACACTAAGAATAGACAGAGTAAAGATGGAAACACACTAAGAATAGAGAGAGTAAAGATGGAAACACACTATTCATGTGGAGATCTGGCAGTCGTTACTAGACATTTGAGAAGAACATTAAATGCAACCAAAAAAGTGATTAATTCACCTCATAGAGAATTGAACGATATGGAAACAATTCATAACTATATACACCTGAATGATAAGAGAACAATTCATAATTATATACGCCTGAACGGTATGGGAACAATTCATAATTATGTACACCTGAACGGTATGGAAACAATTCATAATTATATACACCTGAATGGTATGGGAACAATTCATAATTATCTACACCTGAACGGTATGGGAACAATTCATAATTATGTACACCTGAACGGTATGGGAACAATTCATAATTATATACACCTGAATGGTATGGGAACAATTCATAATTATATACACCTGAACGGTATGGGAACAATTCATAATTATAGACGCCTGCCAATCCACAGGATCGTACTCTTACTTCTACGACAGTCTTTCAATCCGACAATAACACTTTTCTGTATACGTTTTTAAATTAACCTTTAGATAATCTATGTTGTATTTAATAGTATCTAACAAAAACTTATAACATTGTTCTAGGACCTACTGTAAGACCTTTTGAAAGTTCGAATTTTTAATGTTATTTCACTAAATAGTTAATAAAAGATATTACCAGCTACTATTTTTTGTTATTACTTCATTCATAGAACTGTTGCACTGCCTTGTTCGTTGAGACTTCTAAACCTCTGGCGCAGGCTGACGCTTGCACTATTTTTCTGAGTAAAATTGTTGTTGTGCATGTTTATGAGATGTACTGATAGCAGAATTATAATATCAGAACTTTCACTTTCAGTGATTATAGTTTTTTGTATTATACTAGAAATCCTGTATTCAATCTCATGGCAAATGTCTTGAGGGACTCTCAAAGTCTATTATAATGATACTAGCTTTTTGTTTATTTTGACAGTGCGTGCTCACATTATTATCTGTACACGCATGTGCACACACATTACTTTCGTAACAGACAAATCGAGTGTTAATTTATTAACAGTATTTTCATGCTAATTTGTTAAAAATGATATCATTACTTTTTAAATGTTAATTATTTCTTATAATAATACTTTAATTATAAAGATTGTTTTACATTATTAGTTTAATACATGTGCTTAGCACTAATCTAAGTGAACTGAACCTCGTGAGATGACAAGGGGATTAGGGTCGAAATGTCTTTGAAAGTGAAGTTCCCAAACTGACGAAACAAAGCATTCTAATGTTAATAAACTCAAATTCATTTCGTCTGTGTATTAATAAGCTAAAGTAATTTTCGGTTACTTTTGCGATAAGTTCAAAACTTGCTGGGATCAGATTTAGAATTAATCTTATTTTACGTCAATTAAAATAAAATACTCGTACTAATATAATAGTTATATTTGTATCATGTATTATTATAAGAGTTTTAAATAGTTTAAAAATGAGAAAGCCCGGTCTCTCTGGTGTTTTACGATTTTCCTATCTTAGTTTCTCCATTTTGTGTTTATACAAGAGAAATTCAGTATTTAAGGTCGTTTGTGTTCTTTAAGGCTGTACTGTGTTATATAATTGTGTATTGTGTGGTTTAAGGTTGTGTCGTATTGTATAATTCTGTATTCTGTTGTTTAGGGTTGTGTCGTATTGTATAATTCTGTATTCTGTTGTTTAGGGTTGTGTTGCATTGTATAATACTGCATTGTACTCTTTAATACTGTTATATGTTGTTTTGAGTTCCTTTGTGTTGTGCTGTTTAGGGCTGTGTTGCACTGTATAATACTGTTTTATGTTGTTTAGGACTTCGTTGTATAATATTGTATTGTGTCGCTTAACGCTGTGTTGTATTCTGTAACACTGTATTGTACTCGTTATTCCTGTCTTATGTTGTTCTCTAGAGTTTATTTGTATTGTGTAATAATTTCTTGTGTTCTTTAAGGTTGTGTTGTATTGTATAATACTACATTCTATTGGTTAGGGCTGTGTTGTATTGTATAATAATGCCTTGTATTGTATACGGTTCTTGTCTACTGTTTCGACTCTACTCAGAGTAAGTATCGCAACCCCCAAGGCAGTGTGAACAAGGACTTCCGTCTGATTTTCCTCTACAACTTCAAATTTGAACGAGAAGCTACCAAAACTACACGGAACATTAACCAGGCATTGGACCATGGATCTGTTACTCAGTTTAGTATTGGTTCCAAAGTTTTCGACATGAAAATGAAAGTCTTGAAGACCACAAGGGTCGTGGAAGGAAGCCATTCTTAGATGAAAACACATTAAAGGAAGCAGTCAAACCCTCGCACAACAGTATGTGAGCTTGCAGAAGAACTAGACACAAGCAAATTAAGCATTGTGAACCACCTGAGTGCGACTGGAAAGACGTAAAGTTGGATAAGTGGGTTCCGCATGAGCTGACTGAAAGTTAACCAAATCAGCGTTATGAGACCTGTCAAGGATGACGCTCCAAAAACTGAACGATTTGGGAATCTGCCTCACCCACCTTAGTTTCAAGACCCTACCCCTACAGATTTTCATTTTTTCAAACACTTTGACAACTTTTAGAACAATAAACGCTTTCAAAACCAGGCAGCTGCAGAAGAAGCTTTCAGGGAGTTCATTGACCATAAAAACTCTGATTTCTACAGCAGGAGCATAAACAGCATCGTTACATGTTGGCAAAAGTATGTTGAAGACATGGTTCTTACTTTGATTAAAGCATGTTTTACAACATTAGTTTATACTTTTCCAAACTTCACTGTTAAAAACATTTATTTCTGGACAACCTAATATAATACTGTACTGTGTTGTTTAGGATAGTGTTGTATAATATTATTTGTGTTGTTTAGAGCTGTGATATATTGTATAATACTCTATTATGTTGTTTAAGGTTGTGTTGTATTGTATAATAATCCATTGTATTGTTTACGGTTCTGTTATATTCTATAATACTGTACTGTGTTGTTGAGGACTGTGCTGCTTCGTATAATACTCTATTGTGTTGTTTACAGTTGTGCTCTATTGTGTAATATTGTACTGTATTGTTTAGGGATGTGTTACATTTTATAATATTGTTTTGTACTGTATAATTTTGTTTTATGTTGTTTATGGTTTCGTTGTATAGAAATGTATTGCACTTTATAATACTATTTTATTTTGTTTAGGGTTATGTTATAATGTACAATACTATACTGTAATAGAATGTTTTGTACTGTACAAGGATGTTTTAAACGTAAATTTTCTCAAACGTAAGTTGCTCAAGGAACAATATGTCCACAGAATAAAGAAATTTCCATTCTTAGGTGAGGTGGTTGAATGAAGTTGTAGAAAAAAAACATTCTTCTTCAGCTGAGATGTGATATGATATTAAATGGTTTCTGGACCTAAATATAACGAAATTTTATTATCGTGCCAATATCTCTCAATCTCCTTTCATTCCCAAATTCAGTTTGTTCTGATAACCAGTCTGTTAAACTGACCAAAACTCTTAACACTATTTTGTGGCATCAATTTTCCAATATGAATATAACACCAAGTATTCTCTGTTGGGCTCTAACTAACCATAGATTGGACAGCTTTTTCAGGTTACATTTTTACGAGAGAATTGTTGAGACTGTAGATTGATATGTTTGTATATCTTGTTGTTTGTTTAAAAACTACAATTTAGATTAAAAATATAGTTATTTAGGATTCGCTAACTACTTATTCTAATTATATTGCTCTTTAGGCCTAGCTGAGTATTGGTTCAACTTTATGACTTTTTAATCCTAATCCTAACTGACTACACGTTCCAACAGTAAAACTCTTTAGGCTGATAGATCACTGGTTCTGACTACATTACTCTTTAAGCCAATCAGTATACACTTAGGCTTAAAGAGAAATATAGTCAAAACCAGTGAACTGTCAGTCTAAAGAGTTTTATTGTTGGAACGTATAGTCAGATAACATTAGGATTAAAAAGTCATACTTCTTTTTCGGCTGTTACTGATTCCAAGTATTGGGTTGAGGAATAATTCGTGAGCGTTTTTTCAAGTTAAACAAATATATTCATAAATGAAACGCTTTCGCAAAATATTTCATGTCATTTGGTAGATCATTTTTTGCTCTAATAGATGGTGTGTTTGATTTTCATATGTCTTTAATTTTTGCTTTCATTTTCAGCTCATTAAATGGACTGTCAAGTGGACAAAATCGAGCATTTTCGACACCATCTGCTTTTCGCATTTAATTTCTTGCAATTTCGTTTAAAACAATGCATACTACATACCCAGGTATTACATGAAATAAAGTATCATAATAAATGTTTTGGGTGTAATGTGTTCATGCATTGAAGTATTGTATAGTCTTGCATGTAATGCTTGAATGAAATTATTTAAAAACGCTCACGAATTATTCCTCAACCTAATATATTGCTCGTTAGGCTTAACTTATTACAGCTTCTAATTGTACTGCTCTTTAGGTCTAGCTGTAACACTATTTGCGATTAATTTCTTAATCAACTGAAATTGTAATAAAGATCCATGTTCCTGGTGAAATTTAGGTCTGCATATTTACGCATTTCAATTATTAACGTTAGTTGGTATTGTGCCGTAATTCGAGCAATTATTTATTTGTTGATTAACTACCACGTGATGTTTTACTACTAGTCGAGGATTAGCACATTTTATCTGTTAACTGTTAGTAAAGAAGACTATGAGAGTGTTTATTAATAGTGTACCATCTATTGGTAAGTACATATAGTATTATGCTTATGTTAATATAAGCAGCCTTATATTAACTGAACAATTTGTGATTACATGTTATTCCTCTTCAGATGTAGTTTGTACGTGCTTGACAATGCTTTTCAAATATGCAGGGAAAAGTATAGAAAGAGTTATAAATATTTACAAAAACTACTGAAACTTTATTCAAATGCTCAAGTTAATCTAATGAACATGTGCAAGTTGATTCATAATTTATTATAACCTCGAGTGTGATAGCTATCGACTTTAAAAACGAAGTATTGATACTAGTGCTGGGCTCAGCACAGATAATTATATAATTTTACTGCGTAACTTTGCCCTTCACCAGAAACAAACAAACTTATTAAATTATATGAAGAAACAAAATAAGATTAACGAGACACGTGGCCTATTTTGTACTTCGTATTTGAAACTTCATCTTAATAAACAATATAAACGGTCGCCATGTCACTAATGGATCAGGTAGATTTGAACATTAAAATTGAACATTATATTTGAAAACTGACAAAACTAAGGAACTAATTACACCAGTAAATACAATTTATTGTAAAACTTCACTTTTAAAGATTGGAAGTATATTTCATTACCTTTCTTATTACGCTGATTACACAATCCCAATCGAATATATAGTATATCTCACTTTCGATACCTTTAATACTAAGTAGGCCTAACATTAACGAAGCATCGAGACGCCCTTGATTTAAAAACCAAACTAAAACAAAAAACACCAATGGCTTGAAAAAGCAACAATAAATGTAATTACTAAACATATACGATGTGTCAGTTGTAAACTATTGTTATTGGTTTCTGTAACTATAAATGTGTGTGTATCTGACATTATACCATGTGACAGTTAGAGACTGTTGTTAACGGTTTCTGTAACTGTAGATGTGTATGTGCAAACAATAGTTTATCTAGGATGTTAATAAAGCTCATTTATACATCTTCAGAAAATGTGAAAGATAAACGAAAATATTAAAATACTATATTATTATTTGGTGATGTCGAGAAAACCCACTTGTAGTGAAATATATATGCAAAAACGGCTCGTTTGGGTCGAGAAAATATTTTACATAAAAGAGCGTACAACGTTTCGACCTTCTTCGGTCATCGTCAGGTTCACAAAGAAAGAGGTAACTGACCGGAAGCTGACCACATGTTTGGAAGGGGTTGTGTAACTGAGTGTCGGAATGTAGAGGACGGTGTTAAATGTTTGAATATATAATTTTATTTTATTATATTAATATAGGTATAAAGGCGTTCCTTTATATTGGTATATTTTGGGTTTAAGTTGTTGTATAAGTAAGGCTTCTTTAATTTTGCGTTTGTTTATGTTTGTTTATTTAGTATTTGAGTGGTTTTCATGGTTATGTTGTGTTTATTTGACTTGCAGTGTTCGAAAACGTGTGAAGGTGACTTTTTATGTTCTTTGAATCTGGTTTCCATTTTCCTACTTGTTTTTCCAATATAGAAGTCGTGGCAGTTATCACATTGTATTTTATAAATACTGTTGGTGTGGTGTTCGTCAGTGTAGTTTTTACATAGTATAGACCTCAGTTTTGTGCCTGGTTTTTGAATAAATTTGGTATTAACTGGAATGTCACATATTGTTATTAGTTTTTGCCAAATGTTGGTTATTTGTCTGCTGATCTCGGGAATATATGGTATGCAGCAGTATATGGTTTCGAGATTTTTTGATTCGTGAGATATATTTACTTTTGTTACTCGATTTTGCTTTTTGTTTAGGTGTGTGCGTATAATGTTTTCTACGGTTTGTGGATGAAACTTATTGATGTTGATGAAATATTGTTTTATTTTGTCTAATTCATCGTTAATTTTATCTGGTGAGCATAGTTTTATGGCTGTGTTTATTTGGTTTCATGAATACATCCAAAAAATGAAGAACATTCTATCAGACACGAACAAATTTAAACCAATACACATAGATCCAACAAAGACACACGAGACGCAACTAAACAAATTACTACTAAAAATGAAAAAAGCCAACACAATTTCACAAACACTTTATTCCTACCTATGTAAAACCGACTCACGCACACCACAAATATACGGCATCCCCAAACCTCATAAACCAGTTTGTCTATTACGACCAAAAATGTCCACATATGAATCGTTTAATTACAATCTTTGTAAATACATAGCATGGGCATTCTCCAAATATGTAACATCAGCCAGCTCATTCATCAAAGACTCTTTTAATTTCAAGTCTAATCTAAATCAACTTAATCATAAAGCCTTAATGGCCAGTTTCGATGTTATATCCCTCTTTACAGAAGTTCCAACCAGTGAAGCCTGCAAGATAGCCTTAGAACTCTATTATCCGAGACCCTAACCCAACTATAGACATTCCCAGCAACCAATTAGCAACCATCATAGAATTCACCACGATAAAGACAAACTTCATGTTCAACAACCAAAACTATATACAAACAAATGGCCTAAGCATGGGCAACCCAGTATCACCAGTTCTAGCCAATATTTTTATGACACAAGTTGAAACACAAGCAATTAACACAGCATTACATCCACCACTATACTGTTACAGATATGTAGATGACACGGTTGCGGGATTCAAATCTACAGAACACATACTTAATTTTTTCAATCACATTAACTCTATACATCCCAACATTAACTTCACATGTGAACAGGAAGAAAGCAATCAAATATCATTTCTTAACTTCAAAATTACAAGAACCGACACACAATTCAAAACAGAAATCCACCGAAAAATCACCCATACTGGACTATACATTTCTTGGGACTCAGCACATGAAACAAAACAAAAACTCAACATACTATGAAACCAAATAAACACAGCCATAAAACTATGCTCACCAGATAAAATTAACGATGAATTAGACAAAATAAAACAATACTTCATCAACATCAATAAGTTTCCTCCACAAACCGTAGAAAACATTATACGCACACACCTAGACAAAAAGCAAAATCAAGTAACAAAAGTAAATATATCTCACGAATAAAAAAATCTCGAAACCATATACTGCTGCATACCATATATTCCCGACATCAGCAGACAAAAACCAACATTTGGCAAAAACTAATAACAATATGTGACATTCCAGTTAATACCAAATTTATTCAAAAACCAGGCACAAAACTGAGGTCTATACTGTGTAAAAACTACACTGACGAACACCACACCAACAGTATTTATAAAATACAATGTGATAACTGCCGCGACTTCTATATTGGAGAAACAAGTAGGAAAATGGAAACCAGATTCAAAGAACATAAAAAGTCACCTTCACACGTTTTCGAACACTGCAAGTCAAATAAACACAACATAACCATAGAAAACACTCAAATACTAAATAAAGAAACAAACATAAACAAACATAAACAAACGCAAAATTAAAGAAGCCTTACTTATACAACAACTTAAACCAAAAATAAACCAATATAAAGGAACGCCTTTATACCTATATTAATATAATAAAATAAAATTATATATTCAAACATCTAACACCGCCCTCTACATTCCGACACTCAGTTACACAACCCCTTCCAAACATGTGGTCAGCTTCCGGTCAGTCACCTCTTTCTTTGTGAACCTGACGATGACCGAAGAAGGTCGAAACGTTGTACGCTCTCCTGTGTAAAATATTTTCTCAACCCAAACGAGCCGTTTTTGCATATATATATTATTATTTATTTATCTATTCAGATTTATGTTGCTGTTACGAACACCCTTCATTCAATTTGTAGTTCACGCCCATTATATGCGTCTTCTAGCTGTAATTATCAGGTATTAAGTTGCTCAAACACGTGCGAAAACTTAACCTAACAGAAAAAGAAAAATAACTCAATATGGAAGATTTACCAATTATATTTGTATCGTTATATTGGAAGGAACATGAATAAAGTGTACTTTCAACATGTGTGAGTTTTATATCCTGTTTGAGTTAAATGAAAACTAGACCAGGTGTTCTAGGTGTGTTGCGCTACTATAAACCAAGATATTAAAATTAGTGTAAGTTTAATCACATACGATAGTTAACGAAAATGTGGCATCTGCATAAAAATATAAGATAAATGAAGAGTAGCACCTTAAACTAGTTGCTTTAGGCCTACCTAATATTCAGCTGTACTGCTTAATTGTTTATACTTAGCAAGCAAGCTTCAAGGACGAGTCTAAGTGGAGTTTCAACAACTGGCAGTCATTCAGGAGGTCACCATGCTTCAGATCAGCTTTCGGTAGGTGAATATATTTTCTTTTCTGGTATGAGGTGTGAGTTTTGGTAATCTTCAGAAATACAAAATATTCCAGACATTAAAATACCTGTGTGTTTTTAGGATTAAACCCACTTTTGATACCGGATGTACATAGATTCCATGTGTCTTACAGTTTACGGTTGAAATTCATTTGAGTGTCATATTTAGATTTCTGACTCAAACTAGTGACAACAGTTAGTGTTAGTTGAACAACATATCTGACAGTGAACTCGTAAGGTTACTTGCATACGTAGCTTAAAAATTAGTTGACCTTTGTTTTTTTCACGTTTTTAATAAGAAGTTGACGATTTATTGAGTTACATGGTTTGGGTACGCGGCCGTGAAAGAGGATTCTTGCCTCTATTTTCATCTTAGCGTATTACCTAGTTGTTCTCACAAGAACTCTGTTGCTGTACATCTTTATTTATTTATTTTTAGTCAATCAATTCAACATCAATAAACGAACATTGATAACTGAATGTCATACAGATGTTTTGTACAGCTGAACAATGGAATAGCGAGGCTTGGTTTTAAATAGATAAATGTATTAAATAAATTGGTTCAGGTTACTAACTAATTCGTAACAGTTAACTAGTACGTTATTGGGTACACACTGTAGTGCCTTTCTATCAGGTTACTTGGCACAGACAATGAGGTTGTGCCTTTCTATCAGGTTACTGGGTACAGACAATGTGGTGGTACCTTTCTACCAGGTTAATGTAGACAGACAATGTGGCAGTATCTTTCTAGCGGCCCGGCATGGCCAGGTTGTTAAGGCATTCGAATCCCCGTCACA
This sequence comes from Tachypleus tridentatus, assembly GCF_004210375.1. Taxonomy (NCBI): domain Eukaryota; kingdom Metazoa; phylum Arthropoda; class Merostomata; order Xiphosura; family Limulidae; genus Tachypleus; species Tachypleus tridentatus. The sequence continues at coordinate 109,136,056 of NC_134831.1, forward strand.
CCAAACATGCTCGCCCTTTGAGCCGTGGGGGCGTTATAAAGTTTCAGTCAATCCCACTATTCATTGGTAAAAGAGTAGCCCAAGAGTTGGCAATAGGTGGCGATGACTAGCTGCCTTCCCTGTATTCTTACACTGTTAAATTAGGGACGGCTAGCGCAGATAGCCCTTATGTAGCTTTGAGCGAAATTTAAAACCAAACCTTTCGGGCAGGTTACTGGGTACAATCATTGTGGTAGTACTTTTTAAAAATTTACTTCCTTTAAAAGTAGTCTTAGGAGGATTCTTAACTTTTACATTATAGGTATTGAAATAAAAGAAAGAAGTACAATATTATCTTACCTTTCTTTGAGACTAACAAAACAATTTGGTCAAGTTAGTAACTTTACTGCATGCAGTAGTACTTTGGAAATAATAATAATAATAATAATAATAAATTTATTAAGCAATAAATTAGACACAAAAAATCAAATATCAATATAAAACCATCAACAAAGAGTTAACTCGTCCTGTGATGGTTAAACACATAATAAAGTAAAATCAAAACTTACAAAATCAATATAAAGTTCCCAGAATATTATCATCAGTATTTAAGATCCATTGTTTTAAGTATTTCTTTTGATTAACACGATTAATAGAAGATCTTATACTATAAGGAATAAAATTATGAATACGAGGTGCCAAATAAAGATATTGATGAAGTGTAACTGTTTTACGTGGTGTGGGTACATTAATTGGAAAAAAAGATTGAAGTCGTGTAAAATATGAAGTGACTTTAAAAGGCCTATTAAAAGAAACATGCAATGTAGATAAAGCTAAAAAATATAAATAAAGTTTATCATATGAAAGAGGGAGTTAAATTTACTGAAATCGGTATCAAGCCTATGAGTAAAAATAAGAGAGAAAACACTTTTTTGCAACTTGTGAATAGGAATTAAAAAGTCTTATATGTGCCACCCCAAATTGAAATACAATATTGTAAGAAAGATTGAAAGAGAGCATAATATACACTTAACAAAATATGATAAGGAGCACAATGACTAAGTTCAAAATTAGCATAGAACTATATTTTAATTTATTAACTAAAGAATTAATATGAAATTGCCAATTTAATTTTCGATCTAAAATAATTCCTAAATATTTAACAGAGGAAACTTGAGTCAATTTGGGACACTTACAATTAGAGTAAGTATAACAATCACTAGAATGATAAAAATAGAAGGAAAAGCTGGAATGACACCATAAAGGTTAAACTGAAGAAGAAAAGATTTAGATATATTTAAGGATAAGTCATTACAGAAAAGCCAATTTTAATTTTATTAAGATCACTAGAAATAATGGCTTCATTAATTAGATTTGGCTTACTATAAACAACAGCAATATCATCGGCATAGGCTTGGATATCTCCAAAAAACTGTTGGTAAAGAATATCATTTATATAAATGAGAAATAATAAAGGGCCCAGAACAGAACCTTGTGGTACTCCAACATTAATTGTAAGCCAATCACTATAATTATTATAGATACAAACCGATTGCTTTCTATTGTGAAAGTAAGAAAAAACCAATCAAAAACAATGCCTCTAAAACCATAATAAGATAATTTATTTAACAATATTTTATGATTAACAGAATCAAAAGCTTTGGCTAAGTCAAGAAAAACAGCAATTGGATGAAGATCAGAATCCAAAGCTTCTGTAATACTTCCCACAAGTTTAGCAACAGCAACCTCCGTTCCAAGCCCAGGCCGAAAGCCAAATTGAGAAGGAGACAAAACTGAATGTCTATCAAGAAATGATAAAATTCTAATCTTCATAGATTTTTCAAATAGTTTAGAGAAATGTATTAATAAGGAAATAGGTCTATAATTCGTAAAATCAGAAATATTACCAGATTTATAAATAGGAATGACCAATGATAACTTTAAAGCATTAGGAAACTTCCCTTGAGTAAAAGATAAATTAATTAAAAAGTCAAAATTGGTGCAAAAGATTAGCATTAGCTTTCAAAATCTTAACCGAAACACCACCTACACCATTAGAAGCTGAATTTGATAAGGAGAAAATATTATTCATAGTTTCAGATACAGTAACAGGATATAGGTAACAAGAAGAAGAAGGAGCAGGAGGCATGCCCTGAGAACAAAATTTAGGATTGGAGCAAGTAGATTTAGCAACATTAACAAAAAAATAATTCAAATCAGATAAATCAGTAGTACCAAAATTACAAAATTTCTTATTTTTTTTTTAACATCAATAATAGAGTTAACAATATTCCAATTCTGTTTAATAGTTTTAGCATTCTTAAACAGGTTATGATAATAAGTCCATTTAGTCTTACGGGTCAAGCTAACAATATAATTCCTTAAACACTTAAATCTAATCTTTAGATAAATATCATCAGGAAATTGATGTACTTTCTTTTTTAACTTATCTCTTTAATCATTAACAAAACCAATTCACTGGTAATCCATGGCTTAATTTTTCTAAACTTTCGTGACACAGAAACAGTAGTAGTACAACTTTGAATACAATCAGTTAACACTTCAGCAAAATTATCATAAGCAACATTAACATCAGAACAATTCATAACACAGGACCAATCTGAAAAATTCAAACAAGAACTCAATTCATTAAACTTAATCTTTTGAACATTTGAGACATGTTTTAGATCCGATAAAATGTCTATACATAAAACAATTGGAAAATGATCGGTCAAAAAACTCTCAACAATATAAGAATAACAATTTTAACAGTATTTCCACTAATTAAAAATGATCAATACAAGAATTAGTAACATTGGTTATCCGTGTAGGAGAAGAAATAATAATACGAAGATTGTTCTCAGACAAAAACTTAAAATATGCATTCTTATAACAAACATCATCAAATGCCAAAACATCTATATTAAAATCACCAACAAGTATATTAATATCATATTTGTATAAATTCAATTCTAATGAAAGCTCATCAATAAATTTCAATACAGGCAATCTAGGAGATCGATAAACAACAAAGAGATTAAATTTCTTATTTTGAATCATACAAAATAAAATTAAAGCATCAGACTTAATGTACTGTACTTCTTTTATCATAGTCAGTATCTCAAATTTAACAAAACTGCCACTCCACTAGCCTTATTTAGACTAGAAGATGAAGAATAAAAGGAGTAACCTGGAATCGAAAAGGAAACAAATCCATCCTCAACAAACCAAGTTTCAGAAAAAGCTATTATATGAAATTTAACAACGCTTGATTGTAAAAAAACAAGAAATTGGTCAAAATTTTGAGTAAGACTTCGAATATTAACATGTATTAAATTTAAATGACCAACAGAAAAACATTTGGTAAATCAGAAGAGAAGACAAAGTTGGTGTAACACCAACAATATCATCAAAATCATCAGCCATTGCAGTATTTATAAATTATTAAGATCAATCAAGCAACGTAAAACAATGGGCTGAGTAGTTTCTGATTTCCTAATAAGAATATTACCATTCGATACCCAAAGAAATTTATAGCCAAGATCTTTCTGTTTTCGTTTTGCTTGCATGAAAATATCACGATAATATGGGAGAGATGTTCGTTAACATAAACTGGATAAGATTCATTACAGACCTTAATATCATTAGTATTAAGAGAGCGAAATTTAGTTTTCTTAAGTTTAAGCAGATCAAATTTAATTTGCTTACGACAAAACTTAACAACAATCTGTCTCGGACTCTTATTTTCAGTTGTTTTCTTTCCTATACGATGAACAGTGTCAATATCTGTAGGAGCACAGTCAACCCCAAAAGTAGTTGTAATCTTCTCAACAACTTCTTGCAAATTCTCATTAGGCTTCTCTGGAATACCTCCAATCAAAACATTATAGTTATAAGAATATTGTTCCGCTTCACACATCTTCCTCCGAAAACTTGCCATCTCCTTCCACAATTCTTCATTTTCATGCTTTAATGTTTTATTTTCCTGTTTACACTCCTTAACTTCAGCTCTCAAAGTTGTGATATCCTCACTCATAGTTTCTACCTTCTCTGAATAATATTGAAAGGAAGTCACTAATTCTTCGACCTTTACTATGCAAGATTTCTGTAGTAATACACAAGACTTCTAATAGCAGACGTATAAATGTACAAGTTCACTTGTCATAGGCCTAACATTAGTTAAAATGTTATTAGCTAAATCCTATATTCGATAGAGATAACGCTGTCACTTGTGTCCGTTTTATTGATTTAGTTTAGTTAGGGTTAATTTTAACGTCCTTCATAATATCAATAAGCTTGTTTTATTGTACGATCTAAAGTTAGATCTTTTTAAAAACTTGGATGAGCTGTTAATGTTTTGTACAAAATATCTGCTACTGTATATTTAGTTCTACCTTTTGTCTACTTCCACTGAAATGAAGAGCGAGTGTATTTAGTTGGTGAGGTCCACGCATATTTTCAGGACAGACAAAAACTGAATATCATGTAGTAGGTTTTCAATAAGCGAAACTATTTCATGCATTAGTAATAACAATATAAATATTAGAACTGCGCGAATTTTGCGAAAGTTTTTATCTTTTTAACAGGCCCTTCGTGAACCACTGGGGGGAATTTTTATATGAAAAACAAACAAAAACTACGCAGTCGGGTTTTTCTTATTTTGAACTAAAATTTTGGACATTGTAATTGGCTAGAAAGGAACCATTTGCTGCGGTTTTTTCACGTTTGGGCTGCAACAAATGATTTAAGTGGTGACTAGAATCAGTCAGCACGTCACAAGCTTAATGGCCAAGCACAAAAAACATGGAAGTCTCCAAATGATACTCACAATTATTTAGGATCCATATATAATGTGCAGCAAACCAAGCACAATTTTAAGTAACTGTTTTCACAGTGTTCCTGTCTGCTCATCCCACTGCTGACTATCATGCTGATTTGACCTTCCTTGCCGAAAAACAGGTGATAACAGAAACATAAAAGATTGGCAGTTGCTTAAATAATGATGGTGATAATGTGGCTTTATTGACATGTATACTGAATTTACTTACAGCGGATAGTACTAGCTAGTATGGAGACTTGAGGATGTTGTACTTCACTTTAAAATATATTAATTTACAAACGAAAATTCATCTCGAAAAATTACATCCAAAACCACTTTCTTTGGGAGTTTCTAGATTAAAGTAATTTTAATATTCAACAAATTGTAGTGTAAAAACGCACCTTGTCTCTTGAGGGACGTGTTAAAAACTTGTAGTATAAATACACCCCCCTCCCTTGTCTCTTGAGGGACGTGTTAAAACTTGTAGTATAAAAACTCCCCTTGTCTCGTGAAGGACGTGTTAAAAACTTGTAGTATAAAGACACCCCTCTCCTTGTCTCTTGAGGGACGTGTTAAAACTTGTAGTATAAATACACCCCCCTTGTGTCTTGAGGGATGTGTACAAACTCATAGTGTAAAAACACACCTTGGCTCTGGAAGGTCGTGTTAAATTGTGTTTTTGTATCCAAATAAAAGGCAATTTTATTTAATTAAAGCAAACGAGGTTCTTGAAAACTAATTCACTTTACCAACAAGTACTTGTGTTATGGTTTACTAAAACAAAAGTTAACTATGTATAGGGCACCTGCTCCTGTAAACCATATAAATATGTATAGGGCACCTGCTCCTGTAAAACATATATTGACTTGTTCAATCCATTTATTAACTATGTATAGGGCACCTGCTCCTGTAAACCGTATATTGACTTGTTCAATCCATTTATTAACTATGTATCGGGCACCTGCTCCTGTAAACCGTATATTGACTTGTTCAATCCATTTAATGACGAAGAAAGTTACCTTTTAATGTGAAAAATTCCATCACCAATGCTGAGAAACACCGCACTGAAGACAGTAGAAACTTTACTGAATGTGCCAATTTGGATGTTTAAAAACACAAAACAAACAATTAATGAATAACATGATAAGAACTGCCGTTAATACTGAAACAATATCCAGACAGCCCCTCGAAATCACTTATATAATATTTTCTTTCCTTAACTCATTTCTTTTATCAACATTTTTAAAAGCTTGGCATGACCTGTGGTCAGGTGTCTCGACTCGCAATTTCCGAAGATGCTCGTCGTTTCAACCGTGAGGTCATTAAAATTGTACGTTCAATCTTTCTTTTCTATTGGTTGATAAAGAGTAGCTCAACAGCAGCTGTGGTATTATTGACTAACTCCATTCTATCAACTCTATTACTACAAGATAAAGAGTAGCTCAACAGCAGCTGTGGGTATTATTGACTAACTCCATTCTATCAACTCTATTACTACAAGATAAAGAGTAGCTCAACAGCAGCTGTGGGTATTATTGACTAACTCCATTCTATCAACTCTATTACTACAAGATAAAGAGTAGCTCAACAGCAGCTGTGGTATTATTGACTAACTCCATTCTATCAACTCTATTACTACAAGATAAAGAGTAGCTCAACAGCAGCTGTGGTATTATTGACTAACTCCATTCTATCAACTGTATTACTACAAGATAAAGAGTAGCTCAACAGCAGCTGTGGTATTATTGACTAACTCCATTCTATCAACTCTATTACTACAAGATAAAGAGTAGCTCAACAGCAGCTGTGGTATTATTGACTAACTCCATTCTATCAACTCTATTACTACAAGATAAAGAGTAGCTCAACAGCAGCTGTGGTATTATTGACTAACTCCATTCTATCAACTCTATTACTACAAGATAAAGAGTAGCTCAACAGCAGCTGTGGTATTATTGACTAACTCCATTCTATCAACTCTATTACTACAAGATAAAGAGTAGCTCAACAGCAGCTGTGGTATTATTGACTAACTCCATTCTATCAACTCTATTACTACAAGATAAAGAGTAGCTCAACAGCAGCTGTGGTATTATTGACTAACTCCATTCTATCAACTCTATTACTACAAGATAAAGAGTAGCTCAACAGCAGCTGTGGTATTATTGACTAACTCCATTCTATCAACTCTATTACTACAAGATAAAGAGTAGCTCAACAGCAGCTGTGGTATTATTGACTAACTCCATTCTATCAACTGTATTACTACAAGATAAAGAGTAGCTCAACAGCAGCTGTGGTATTATTGACTAACTCCATTCTATCAACTCTATTACTACAAGATAAAGAGTAGCTCAACAGCAGCTGTGGTATTATTGACTAACTCCATTCTATCAACTCTATTACTACAAGATAAAGAGTAGCTCAACAGCAGCTGTGGTATTATTGACTAACTCCATTCTATCAACTCTATTACTACAAGATAAAGAGTAGCTCAACAGCAGCTGTGGTATTATTGACTAACTCCATTCTATCAACTCTATTACTACAAGATAAAGAGTAGCTCAACAGCAGCTGTGGTATTATTGACTAACTCCATTCTATCAACTCTATTACTACAAGATAAAGAGTAGCTCAACAGCAGCTGTGGGTATTATTGACTAACTCCATTCTATCAACTCTATTACTACAAGATAAAGCGTAGCTTAACAGCAGCTGTGGTATTATTGACTAACTCCATTCTATCAACTCTATTACTACAAGATAAAGAGTAGCTCAACAGCAGCTGTGGGTATTATTGACTAACTCCATTCTATCAACTCTATTACTACAAGATTACGGACAGTTAAGGCAAATAGCCCTGGAAGAGATTTGGGGAAACCATGAAAACAAGTATCCAGAATTCCACAAAGTGTGTGGAAACTTGGGGTTCTTGGTTATCCGTCCCCGCATTAAATGTTAGAAAGGATAGATTCAAGCTGGACACATCCTGGCGGTGTGTAAGTAATTAACATGTTTTTTATGCATCATTTACTGGTTTATGGTGGTATATAAAACTGTGAAGAAAATGTCATGTAACGTAAAAAAATGAATATTATTTTTGGAGCAGTTTTTACTGTAGTTGTCAATACACTTGTATTATATACTACTAACTGGTTCTTATAACCTTTATCCAAAGGCCGAAGCACTGAAAGTATAACACCATGATTCTCAACAGAAGGTACCCGTTTTACTATAGAGCGAAGCTAGGGAACCCCCATCCCTTTCGCCACAAGTAGCTACTAGTGCACCTCAACAGAGAGCACCATCAGTTGCTCATCAGAGGGTGCAAGCTTTACTACCACAGGCTTCTGCAGTTACTGTTCCCACTCTTCCCTGTGGGGATCTCAAACATGGCGGGAAGTACAGAAGCAAAAACACCATCCACGCTGAAGAAGACACCATGAAACATCTTCGTAGGACATTTGCTGATATATTTGGAGGCATGTAAGCGTCGGACAATATTCCCTTTATCATTTATTTATAGGCTTTTCGAAATAATTTTTCTTTTTCCTAGTGTATGTCAGATAAACATGTATTTATTGTATCTATAGATGGACATTTAATTTCCTTACCTGAACCTATTATTGGTTAGAATAAGAACTAGGTGACATGGAGTTTCTTATGAAACTAATTTTCCAAAGTTATATAATGATGAGACAAAACTACGCATATTAAATTTTAGAATGTTAATATTTTTTCCTAAAATTATAAAAGTGAATCATAATACGCTGTACAAAGAAGTAAAATATATCTTTAATACAACACGTTTGTCACGTAATGGGCCTTTTGATATTTTATTCAGAGGCTCGGCATTACCAGGTGGATTAAGACTTTCGACTCGTAATCTGAGGGTCGCTGGTTCGAATCCCCGTCGCATCAAACATGCTCGCCCTTCAGCCGTGGGGGTGTTATAATGTGACGGTCAATCTCATTACTCGTAAGTAAAAGAGTAGCCCAAGAGTTGGTGGTGGGTGGTGTTGACTAGCTGCCTTCCCTCTGGTCTTACACTGCTAAATTCGGGACGGCTAGCGCAGATAGCTCTCGAGTAGCTTTGTGCGAAATTCAAAAACAAACAAGCAAACAATATTTTATTCAGCTTAACGCCAGACGATTTTATTTATCTTAGGGGAAGTTCTCATGGTGAAAGTGTTAATACAATCTCAATTAACTTTGACAGTGGCACCACTGGTTGATAGTAGATATGGAACCATCTCAAGATCGCATGCGTCATTGGAGATGCAAGATAGCCCAGTAATTTTCGTATGAAACATCGGTCAACCCTAAGTAGTGACGCCAACTATCTTTTAAAAGCCATATCTGGATTAGCAGCTAAATCTCGAACGAAATGAAATATGACGTCATAGCTGAAACTTGTCCAAATTTGAAACATTGTGATGCAGTTAGATGCGGTATCAGTTGTTTCAATTTCAAAGTTCATTTATATGAAGTATAATTATATTTATTACAATTATAATTGGTAATTGTTAGGTTAGGTTAGATTTGCGGGCATACGACGTCATATTTAATTTTGTTCAAGGTTTGGACGCACGTCAAATGTGGCTTAATGTTTTGTTATTTGGGTTAAAATTTCTCTTAAAAATTGTAAAAATAACAGGTTACCCTTAAAAATTGTAAAAATAACAGGTTACCCTTAAAAATTATAACAATAACAGGTTACCCTTTTCCTTTAGAAAAAGATATAATTCTAGCGGCCTAGCATTTTTTCCACAAATCTTTGATTCTGACTTCGTTATGACAACAAGTGCTTGTTTTCATTTAGAAGTTATTTTGTGTCCGTGAAAATACTTTTCAAGCGTCAAAGATATAAGAATATAGTTTTAGAGAAATTAATAATTAGTTGTCACCCTTATAATGAAACTTTATATTGCCGAAATATAAGCAATATATATTGCTTATAACAGGTTACTTTATAGGTAACCTAAATCTCGAATTAACTGTATACAGTTAGACTTAGCTTGTCGAAGTCATGGACAAGCTTAATTTGCCTTTGAGCAAATATTCCCTTTTTTATTCAGCTGATACAACCAATTTCAACTCCCAATACAAGTAAACTTAATTATTTAAGTTAATTTCCTCAGTTAGCAGTTAGCAGTCAGAACAAACCTCCTGACAATAATATTATGCAATATAGCTACATTTGAGTGTAGCTATATTGCGAGCTGAATATCAGTAATAAATCAGATACGAGTAAAAATCTTTCTAGGCCTAAACGAATTCATCGGCGTTATCGTCGAGTGAAGCACTTCAACTCAGGATGATGCAAGAAGCACAGAAACAACAAATAACAGGAAGTATGATGAAAGTTTTATTGTTTTACATGGACAGGTAATGAAGATGGACCTAGTGGGTTGTGTGTTGAATATGGAACAGTGTTGAGTAACAGTAGTTTGCATCCAGCAAAGTTAAAACGGCATCTAGAAACTAAACACTCCCAATTAAGAAATCCAACTTCTGAGTATTTCAAAAGAAAATGTTTGGAATTAAATACAAGGAAAACTACATTTCGTTCATTTGTCCATCAGAACAACAAAGGTGTTCTTATTGCTTCATATCGTGTTAGTTAACGTATTGTAAAAGCAGGTGAAGCTCATACAATCAGTGATGTCGAGAAACCCACTTGTTGAGAAATTTATATGCAAAAAACGGCTCGTTTGGGTTGAGAAAATATTTTACATAGAAGAGCGAACAACGTTTTGACCTTCTTCGGTCATCGTCAGGTTCACAAAGAAAGAGGTAACTGACCGGAAGCTGACCACATGTATGAAAGGGGTTGTGTAACTGTGTGTCGAAATGTAGAGGGCGGTATTAATACCTCTTTGTGAACCTGACGATGACCGAAGAAGGTCGAAACGTTGTTCGCTCTTCTATGTAAAATATTTTCTCAACCCAAACGAGCCGTTTTTGCATATAAATGAAGCTCATACAATTCTAGAAGATTTCATAAAACCAAAAGATTTGGTAGAGTGCACGACTGATGAGAAATTTCTTAAAAATATTAACTCTGTTCCCCTTTCTGACAGTTCGGTTTATCGAAGAATCAGTGATATGTCAGAAGGCGAGTAAAAGCGAGTCCAACTTTTTCGCTTCAGATGGATGAATCAACAGATGTCGCACGTATTTCGATGTTGCTTGTGTTTTTGTTTGCTATATTCACGAAGCTAGTTTTGAAGAAGACTGCTAATTAGCAAACCTTTGCCTACTGAAACAACAGGCGAAGAAATATTTGAACTGATCGACTTATTTATGGAAGAACATGAGATCCCAATGGCAGCTTTGTATTTGTGCTGATGGGGTTGCAGCTGTGATTGGAAAATTTTCAGGTGCAGTGGCACGTACAAAAAATAAAAACGCGGACATCGAGAGTATCCACTGCTGTTTTCATCGTCATGCACTTGCAATGAAACGAATGCCAAAAGATTTAAAAGAGGTATAGGGTGATGTCATAAAAATAGTTAATTTTATAAAATAAAGACCACTCAATGCTGGGATCTTCAGTGAGGATATGGAAAGATTGCATAAAAACTTACTGCTTTATACTGACGTCCGATTACTTTCTCGGGAAAAAGTGCATGCTCGGTTTTACGAACTGCGTGAGGAGATAGGCTTCTTTTTTATCTCAATGCCATTTTGAACTGGCATACAAATTAAGGGAGAAGTGCTGCATACAGAAAGTGGCTTACCTTTTGGACACATTTGTCTATCTAAGCTCAGAGTAAAATAGAAGCGCTTTAACATAAGCTAAAACTTTGGAGTGAATGTATACTTATGGAAGAACTTGGTTGCTTCGAAAATCTCAGTGTTTTTTTAGTTATGAATGAAATTCCATTAAGTAAAGATGCAAACGTTTCAGTCTTGCAGCACATATCTAATTTGTATATAACTATTGGGGAGTACTTCCCTCCTCATTTAGAAAAATTACTGTGGATTCAAAATCCCTTTGTTGATTCTGCAAATACTAACGATTTGTCTTTGAAAGAGAAAGAACAGCTTATATAAATTTCAACAGATTACACTCTGAAAACAAAATTTCAGCAGGAAGAAATTACACAATTTTGGATTCAAATGGCCATGGAATACCACGAAATAAGTAACAGAGGTCTGAAAATTTTGATGCGTTTTCCAACAACGTATCTTTGTGAGCAAACCTTTTCGCTGTATACAGCTACAAAAACCAAATTTAGGAACAGGCTAAATATTGAAGATGATTTGCGCTTATAGGTAACAACTATAACTCCAAATATTGAACTGCTTTGTGAACAAAAGCAAGCCCATCCGAGCCATTAATAAATAAATACATACACTGTACTTTTACTGATATAATAAATAAACACATACACTGTATTTTTACTGATATAATAAATAAACACATACACTGTACTTTTACTGATATAAATTTTGTAAGCAGAGATTTTTGAACAAGAAAGTAGAAAAGAACATTTTTCTTTAAATATTGATATTTTTAATAAATTATATATTCTAAAAGCTAGACGCAAACTTTATCTGGTGCTAGTGACCAAATGTTTTTATTTTTAGCGTATATTTTTAAGTTAAGGCTTCGGAAAGTTTTTTTCTTTCTAATGTGAATCTCCGCAGGTCTAAAAAGTTTGGGATCACCTGTACTAGATGACATTACAGCTGTACTAAATACATAGATTATGTATATAGTCGCCTCAGAAATATTTTATAAAATGAATCACATTGAAATTAGATCCGTAGGCATACTACAGCCCCATCCCTAAAAGAAATTACAGCAATGTAGTTTGTTATGAACCATATCAAAGCTTGGGGCATTCTTGTACTGAATAAATAGATACTGGAAAATAGTGGTGGTGTAGATCGAACTACAATAAACTCAGTCACTGCTTGTTTCACTGTTTAAGTCGTTAAGCCTAAAAATACACAAGTGGAGGGGAACGAAAAGTCGTGACTTATAACACAAGTCGTGACTGAGAGCTTCAGATGATACGTTAATGGTAGCTTCATATTACAGGTCGTGATTCATAGCTTCAGTTTACAGGTCATTACTCACGATTGTAATAATTGCAAAAACAAATTTGTTGAATGTAACTCCGGGATAATTATAGAATCAAACGTTTTGAATGTGACTAGAAGATAATTATAGACACAAACTTATTGAATGTAGTTACATAATAATTATAAATACAAATTGTTTGAGTGTAGCTATATAACAATAACATTGTTTAGTATGAAACAAGGTCCTTGAAAGTAACTTCGTGATTTTGGTGTAACAGTGTAATAAATATAGAAACAAGGTCCTTGAAAGTAACTTCGTGATTTTGGTGTAACAGTGTAATAAATATAGAAACAAGGTCCTTGAAAGTAGCTTCGTGATTTTGGTGTAACAGTGTAATAAATATAGAAACAAGGTAATGATTGGAAGAAATTTATTTTCTGTAAATATACTCTACGATTATACATTTAAATTTCATAATAACTACATTTCACCACCGCACGTCGCTATCAAACACTTCCTATCGTCGTCTTGAATATAATTCGTGTCTAAATTCTTTAGACACTTTGGAGGCACTTTGATTTCTATTTATTTTTCTCAGTAAAAATAATGTTTTTTTTTCAATATATTGTTGAAATATGGAACACTTTAACCATATAATATTCCTATAAGTATGGTAACAACAACGTGTCTTAATATTAATAATAATAAACTAATAATTATTTCAATATAATTAGGCATATCCTTTTTGTATGTTGTTAATATCTAGATAACAAAACGTACGATAAGTAACAAAGGTATGAATAAAAAATACAAAGAAAAGAACAACAAAAGATATCAGATACGCACGATGGTGGTAAGTATGAATTTCAAACGTTATGAGTAGTTATATCAGTTTCATTGTATATAATGGAGCATAGGAAATATTCAACAAACAATTCCGTTACTGTTGAGCAGTATAATAGTTATACTTTAAGGTTCATTTATCGAGTTACTAGGAACTGAAGGGAATCAACTTTAAGCAGATAAGTTTCAATCAAACTTAGAACAATCTAAGCAGAAAAAAAAAATATATATATATAGCTACCATTTATTTTCAATAACGTCTCATTAAGTCTGACATAACTATCAATGTCACTTGTCTGATCTAATTACAATGTTACACTAAGCCTGGTCTAATTCAACAGCGTCACGTTAGGCCTGATCTAATTACAATGTTACACTAGGCCTGGTCTAATTCAACAGTGTCACGTTAGGCTTACTATAATTTAAGAATGTAATGTTATGCCAGATATATTTCAACAGCGTTCTATTAGTTCTAGTCTAATTCAAAAGCGTCACGTTTACCGACTATAATTTAACAGTGCAATGTTAGGCCTGATAAAATTCCACAGCGTCACACAGTCTAGTCTAAATTAATAGCATCATGTTAGGCTTTGCCTAATTCAAAAATTTCATCTTACGCCTCATCGAATACAATAATTTCACGTCAGATATAGTCTAAAGTTATATTTTTATAATCCATTTACATGAATAAGAAGAAAATATTGAGTAATTTCAATCTGCCATTCAATACCTTTTGTTGATTATATTTATGTAATAAACATATGGTAGCTGAAAACAGCATTTAATAATATAATACGATCCTGTAAGTTATTTCTATGGGCCTACTTCTACAGAAAATTAAACAGTTTATTATTTAGACACAATCAGTTTCAGACTGTCTTTATACTATAAGAATGTTAGTAATGTAGTGGAAATCAATGGTTTCATAACCACATTGTTCCTTAAAGCGAGACCTTGAAATGTATAGAGAATGTTATATAGTAACGAATAAATAAAATAACTATTCATAATACACACATATATAAATAGATAGATACAACAACTTGTAATCGATCTCATGGTTTGTAACTAGTCATGAAAGCTTTAAGATTTATAATATAGGTACTGAAAGCTCAATAGAACAAACTAAGAAACAGATGTCTTCACATCTAAAGATTTTGATGCCACAAAACAAAGCGAACTGTAAAAGAAGAGATAATTTGCAGAATACCTTCTCTTGACTAGATGTTTGTTCAGTTCCAACGTGACTAGGGTTCACAGGTCAAACGCAGGCACTCTTGTAAAATATTGCTTCAGGAAATAGGAAGGTCAACAAAAACAAAAGTGTTTTAAATCTATAGACTTGTGTATTATATAATACGAATTTTAAACCAGGACAGTTTCTATAACACAATATTCCAACATTATTAGTAATAAGTATTCACATACATTAATGCTATTAAATGCTTTCGTAATACAAATTACCATTAAACGATATCTTGTAAATTAGATGTGGATAATAGTTATAAGAAAAAAAAACAAAAAACATTTTTATAAGAACTTTTATAATTGCATATGTTCTTCTTATAGCAAAGTCACATCTGGCTATTTGTTGTGACCATCGATAAAAATCGAACCGCTGATTTTAGCGTTGCAAATCCGTATATCTACGGCTGCACCAGCGAGAGACACCATTTTAAACGCTTTTAATTACTCATTTTTGTTTATTGATGTTTGTAGTCAAATGCTTTAGCTGCCATCTAGTGTCCACGTGATAAAGCGTCACTTTTACACTTCATTGTGACCAACATCTCTTTCTCATATGAATTTTTGGTTTCTGCTAACAAGCTGAAGTCGATACACAATTCTTAGTAAACCTACAAATGAACATAAATTTGTTTTCTATAAAACATTGATGCTAGTTCTAGCTGCTACCAGAGGAAGATATTCGGTAACGTACCAGTGAGCCAATCAAACGAGGTTTTGTGATCAATGGTTTCAATACGTTTTGTTATTCAAATACCAAAGACATTAACAAAATCCCAGTTTTTCTTTCAGTAGAACTGTCGTTTATATGTTAGACATACAACTGTTCCATTCATTCTTACACGGCCTTGATGACAAGCATATACACTATTTTCATCATAAACACATTAACCTAATTACATAACGTTTGGAAAAGTACGTAGTGTATGTTTGACATTCTCATGGAACACATTTGTTGCGTGGGAGTGACGAAAGTACGATGCCTTACATTTTTCAAGATATTTATTGAGTATTTGTCGTGATGGTATGGGAGTTATAAGGGTGAAACATCTGCTATTGTTATGAAATATATTTATTGAGTATTTGTCGTGATAGTATGGGAGTTATAAGGGTGAAACACCTGCTATTGTTATGAAAACTATTTATTGAGTATTTGTCGTGATGGTATGGGAGTTATAAGGGTGAAACACCTGCTATTGTTATGAAATATATTTATTGAGTATTTGTCGTGATAGTATGGGAGTTATAAGGGTGAAACACCTGCTATTGTTATGAAAAATATTTATTGAGTATTTGTCGTGATGGTATGGGAGTTATAAGGGTGAAACACCTGCTATTGTTATGAAATATATTTATTGAGTATTTGTCGTGATAGTATGGGAGTTATAAGGGTAAAACGCCTGCTATTGTTATGACACATATTGAGAAATTGTCGTGATTGTTAGATGTTTCAAATACTTGTGAAACATACTCGGAGAGCAGAAATCATGAAGGTAGAATACATCACATCTTCACGGAGCACACTTATGAAGGTGTGTGGTGTAACTTTCAATTTCTTACGAAACACCTGCACATGACTGTCTGATGGTCACATTGTTATGGCAGGTGTTATGAGTATTTGATCCTTCACATTGATGTACATTATGTATGATATATACTTCATGCAGCGTAAGGTTCTGAAACCTGATGTTTCACAAGTTTCCGCAGTAGGAGACATGACTAATGGTGTTGTACATTATTACAGAACAAATTTCCACAGTAGGAGACATGACTAACGGTGTTTCACATTGTTAGAGAACAAGTTTCCACAGTAGGAGACATAACTAACGGTGTTTCACATTGTTCAGAACAAGTTTCCACAGTAGGAGACATGATTAACGGTGTTTCACATTGTTACAGAATAAGTTTCTACAGTAGAAGACGTGACTAACGGTGTTTCACATTGTTACAGAACAAGTTTCCACAGTAGGAGACATAACTAACGGTGTTTCACATTGTTAGAGAACAAGTTTCCACAGTAGGAGACATAACTAACGGTGTTTCACATTGTTCAGAACAAGTTTCCACAGTAGGAGACATGACTAACGGTGTTTCACATTGTTACAGAACAAGTTTCCACAGTAGAAGACATAACTAATGGTGTTTCACATTGTTACAGAACAAGTTTCCACAGTAGGAGACATAACTAACGGTGTTTCACATTGTTACAGAACAAGTTTCCACAGTAGGAGACATAACTAATGGTGTTTCACATTGTTACAGAACAAGTTTCCACAGTAGAAGACGTGATTAACCGAAGTGGAAATGTCGTCCACGTGTTCACATTGTCACACAGCAAAGTCCGCGAGCAGATGCAAAATGGGTCGGACCAATGTTTGGTTGAACAGATGGCGAAGACCCAAACAATGAATATCCCTTCTTGGCTTGGCTGCCTTGGACCCGTCTTTCGCTCTTCTGAATCTTATAAAATAATTCATTTAAATTCAATAAAATGTGTAAAATCAATGAATATGTAAGGAAGCTTTAACTGATTTACCAATACAGATGTCAATAAATGACAAGCTAGAAATAATTTATGAATAAAGATGGAACATATTAAAATATGAAAACATGTAATAATGTGAAATATGAAGTACAACAAATCAAGTTACTGTCACAATTGGAATGTCAACAAGTTTTATATTTATAATATATTATTATTAGATTAGATTATTATATCTATTTGATTTTAATAAAGGAAAGAGGAACATTAACTAAATATTTATTATGTAATTATATCTATTTTATGTTACGTTCTCCAAGGTTCTACAAGATGTTATTAGAAGTTTATTCGCTCTAACTTTGATGATGTAACAGATTACGTTTACCATGATGTACACTTACCATTGTTTATACGTCTTCATCACGAACACACTAAATAATTAGAATATGTCTTACCTCCTCTCCTAACACTCCAGTTCTGCCTTGTGGCTGTGTCGTTTTCACTTCACACTTTATAGAACTTGGTGTCTGAACTTGTTCCTTACTGTCGTGAGGATCTGATTCTTTAACAAAGCTTTGGTTAACTGCTCCTTCAGCCGAGGAGAACACGTGCACCTCTGGTAGTACGTCCTCTACCTGATGACCAAGCGGGACTGGTTTCAGCTCCTCGTCGTAAGGTAAAACCTCTTTGGTTCTGAGCAGTTCAACAGCTAGAGTAAGTTTATTGACGTAAATGTGCTTCTGAGCAGCTGTTTGGCTTTCATAGCGGTGGGGTATCAGTTCTACATCTTCTGACCCTGCCTCGCTCACTGTGTCCATTTCATGAACTATTATTTCTGACCTTAGTCTTGAAAATTCGTCCATCTCTTCTAAAGCTTGACCTTGTCGTTGGTTCGTCATGAGAGAATCTTCCTGAAGATGTACCTCATTTTCTATTGAAACACTTGACGAGGAAGGTGAGGCTAGTTTGTCTTTATTTGAGTATACAGAAAACTCTTCTGGGAAGGATTCCAGATGTTGTACTTCATCATCTGGATGGTCCGTAAAACTTTCGTCAAAAGCAAGTTTATAAATTGAAGAATTCTGATGTAATGTTAGCTGTTTTACTTTACTTAATTCTAACTCATTTTCTTGTATTAGTGAGTCTGAATAAATCATTGGAGGCATTTCGTTATCTTGTGCAGTAACCAGCTGGCTTGTTTCGCCGCGAATGAGTTTTGTTGTCAGCGGAGATACATAATGATAACTCGAACCAGGACTTGTTTCTTTTATAACTTGGTAGTCTTTAAGCACGGACATTCCATTCATAGAACCGTTGCTTTGAATACAGTTTTCAAACAACTTAGTTTTAGAGAAACTACGGTCTCCCCGATAATCGTAATGGTTGTTCTCTTCTAAGAAAGGACGTGTCTTTAAATTCTTGGTTTGAGGCTCCTTTCTTTGTGAATGGCATCTTACTGAAATAGGGTGTTTTAAACTAATGTTGCCTTCTAGGCCTTGTTCATATGCTATGTTGACTTGGTCTAAAGACGTATCACTGTATCCAGTCTTTATATTTAGGTCATCATCGTCATTATTTCCGGTCATTGCAGGAAGAGAGACCTTATCTATGTGAAACCCTTCCTTCTCTTGGTTGCAGAATAAGCTTACTGTATGTTTGCTATCTGTTAAGATTTTGCCATGAACTGAAACAGGTGCCAATGAAACGTTGCTGCCGTTGAAATGTTCATAAATTATTTCGTCTGAAACGGCGGGTGTGAAGTCAAGGGGGAGAGAAACTCCTTGCAAAAGTTCACTTTGGTCCATTCTTGTTCCTTGTATTAAAAACATGAATAAAACAACAACTAACCAATTTTCTGCTGCTATCAATACTAGCATTTACAGAAGATATTCATCCAAATTGTACATTATTTATATACAAGAAACAAGTACTAACAAAACAGTAGTTTACAATACAATACCACAAGAAACAGATGCTAACAAAACAGTAGCATACAATAGAATAACACAAGAAACAGATGCTAACAAAACAGTAGCATACAATAGAATAACACAAGAAACAGATACTAACAAAACAGTAGCATACAATACAATAATACAAGAAACAGATACTAACAAAACAGTAGCATACAATACAATAATACAAGAAACAGATGCTAACAAAACAGTAGCATACAATACAATAATACAAGAAACAGATGCTCACAAAATAGTAGCATACAATACAATAATACAAGAAACAGATGCTAACAAAACAGTAGCATACAATACAATAACACAAAAAACAGATGCTAACAAAACAGTAGCATACAATACAATAACACAAAAAACAGATGCTAACAAAACAGTAGCATACAATACAATAACACAAAAAACAGATGCTAACAAAACAGTAGCATACAATAACACAAGAAACAGATACTAACAAAACAGTACCATACAATACAATAAGAAAAGAAACAGATGCTAACAAAACAGTAGCATACAATACAATAACACAAGAAACAGATACTAACAAAACAGTAGCATACAATACAATCACACAAAAAACAGATGCTAACAAAACAGTAGCATACAATACAATAACACAAAAAACAGATGCTAACAAAACAGTAGCATACAATACAATAACACAAAAAACAGATGCTAACAAAACAGCATACAATACAATAACACAAAAAAACAATAACACAAGAAACATACTGAAACATACTGACAAAACAGTAGCATACAATACAATGATACAAGAAACAGATGCTAACAAAACAGTAGCATACAATAACACAAGAAACAGATACTAACAAAACAGTAGCATACAATACAATCACACAAAAAACAGATGCTAACAAAACAGTAGCATACAATACAATAACACAAAAAACAGATGCTAACAAAACAGTAGCATACAATACAATAACACAAAAAACAGATGCTAACAAAACAGTAGCATACAATACAATAACACAAAAAACAGATGCTAACAAAACAGTAGCATACAATACAATAACACAAAAAACAGATGCTAACAAAACAGTAGCATACAATACAATAACACAAGAAACAGATGCTAACAAAACAGTAGCATACAATAACACAAGAAACAGATTCTAACAAAACAGTAGCATACAATACAATAACACAAAAAACAGATGCTAACAAAACAGTAGCATACAATACAATAACACAAGAAACAGATGCTAACAAAACAGTAGCATACAATAACACAAGAAACAGATTCTAACAAAACAGTAGCATACAATACAATAATACAAGAAACAGATGCTAACAAAACAGTAGCATACAATACAATAACACAAGAAACAGATGCTAACAAAACAGTAGCATACAATACAATAATACAAGAAACAGATGCTCACAAAACAGTAGCATACAATAGAATAACACAAGAAACAGATGCTAACAAAACAGTAGCATACAATAAAATAACACAAGAAACAGATGTAACAAAACAGTAGCATACAATACAATAACACAAGAAACAGATGCTAACAAAACAGTAGCATACAATACAATAATACAAGAAACAGATGCTAACAAAACAGTAGCATACAATCCAATAACACAAGAAACAGATGCTAACAAAACAGTAGAATACAATCCAATAACACAAGAAACAGATGCTAACAAAACAGCAGCATACAATCCAATAACACAAGAAACAGATGCTAACAAAACAGTAGCATACAATACAATAACACAAAAAACAGATGCTAACAAAACAGTAGCATACAATACAATAACACAAGAAACGGATGCTAACAAAACAGTGGCGTACAATACAATAATACAAGAAACAGATGCTAACAAAACAGTAGCATACAATACAATAACACAAGAAACAGATGCTAACAAAACAGTAGCATACAATACAATAACACAAGAAACAGATACTAACAAAACAGTAGCATACAATAGAATAACACAAGAAACAGATGTAACAAAACAGTAGCATACAATACAATAACACAAGAAACAGATGCTAACAAAACAGTAGCATACAATACAATAATACAAAAAACAGATGCTAGCAAAACAGTAGCATACAATACAATGATACAAGAAACAGATACTAACAAAACAGTTGCATACAATACAATAATACAAGAAACAGATGCTAACAAAACAGTAGCATACAATACAATAACACAAGAAACAGATTCTAACAAAACAGTAGCATACAATACAATAACACAAGAAACAGATGCTAACAAAACAGTAGCATACAATACAATAACACAAGAAACAGATGCTAACAAAACAGTAGCATACAATACAATAATACAAGAAACAGATACTAACAAAACGGTAGCATACAATACAATAATACAAGAAACAGATGCTCACAAAACAGTAGCATACAATACAATAACACAAGAAACAGATGCTAACAAAACAGTAGCATACAATAGAATAACACAAGAAACAGATGCTAACAAAACAGTAGCATACAATACAATAACACAAGAAACAGATGCTAACAAAACAGTAGCATACAATACAATAACACAAGAAACAGATGCTAACAAAACAGTAGCATACAATACAATAACACAAGAAACAGATGCTAGCAAAACAGTAGCATACAATACAATAACGCAAGAAACAGATGCTAACAAACAGTAGCATACAATCCAATAACGCAAGAAACAGATGCTAACAAAACAGTAGCATACAATACAATAACGCAAGAAACAGATGCTAACAAACAGTAGCATACAATCCAATAACGCAAGAAACAGATGCTAACAAAACAGTAGCATACAATACAATAACACAAGAAACAGATGCTAACAAAACAGTAGCATACAATACAATAACACAAGAAACAGATCCTAGCAAAACAGTAGCATACAATACAATAATACAAGAAACATGCTAACAAAACAGTAGCATACAATACAATATCACAAGAAACAGATGCTAGCAAAACAGTAGCATACAATAGAATAATAAAAGAAACAGATGCTAACAAAACAGTAGCATACAATACAATAACACAAGAAACAGATGCTAACAAAACAGTAGCGTACAATACAATAATACAAGAAACAGATACTAACAAAACAGTAGCATACAACACAATACAAGAAACAGATACTTACAAAACAGTAACGTACAATGCAATAACACAAGAAACAGATGCTAACAAAACAGTAGCATACAATACAATAATACAAGAAACATATGGTAAGAAAGACGGAGACAGAAAATGAAAACATGTAAAATTATGTAACTTCTAAAGAGATATGTATTAAAACACACCAGATTAGCAATTATCTTTCAAAGAGAAATAACAAGTGAGTTTCGTCAGAAACACGTTTAAACTAAAATGATTTGTGTTCATATTACTTTTTTGTATTCGTGACAGAGACAATAACATATAAAGGATGTTAAAAAGGCCCCCTGTTACGTCGCGTACTGTTAGATGATTTTAAAATAGACACACTACGAAATACTGCATGTGCTGTGTGTCTAGTGATCTATTTAGGTATAATAAATGACCTTTCAGTTTCAATAAATCATTCTCCAGAAATAACTAAATTTCTTTGAGACGAATAAAATGTATTGACAATAACAACGACCTGACCCCAACATAGCCAGGTAATTAAACCCTTGACTCATAACCTGAAGGTCGCGGATTCGAGTTCTCGTTACACCAAACATGTCGCCCTTTCAGCCGTGGGGGCGTTATAAAGTTACGTTCAATCCCACTATTCGTTGGTAAAAGAGTAGCCAGCCCAAGAATTGGTGGTGGGTGGTGATGACTAGCTGCCTTCTCTCCAATGTTACACTGCCAAATTAGGAACGGCTAGCGCAGATAGCTCTAGTGTAGTTTTGTATGAAATTTAAACACAAACAGATAACAACATGTCAGTCTTTATAATTCATAGACAGTTGAAAAGTTTTACCGTATTAAGATTATAATAAGACAGCTTGTTTAATGTACTGTTATATTATATACCGTATTAATATTATAGTAAGACATTTACTGTCCTAATGTCCTGTTATATTAAGTATCACATTAGTATTGTAATAAAGCATCTAACTTGTTTAATGTACTCTTATAGTATGTACTGTTTTAACATTATAATAAAACAATTAGCTTGTTTAATATACTTTTATATTATGTACCATATTAATATCATAAAACATCATCCTTGTTTAATATCATTTTATATCATGTACCGTATGTATAATAACAACTAGCTTGTTTAATGTTCTCTTATATTATGTACTGTATTGAGATTATAATAAGGTATTTAGCTTGTTTAATATCCTATAGATGTCTAACCTTACCTACCGTATTAAGATAATAATTTTTTCTTATTTCTGGTCAAACTGTAAAAACTACTGTAGCCTAAAACATTATATATTTTGTTCTGTGCTAGCATCACGAAATTGATTTTAAAATGTTTAAAACTCTAATTTTCACTTTTAGTTGACATTAAGGTGTATCTCTTAAAATTCTGTCCAATTTTATATATTATATTAAATTCTATTCACAAAATCTATATATATTCCTGCTAATATGAATTAATCTGTTTCTAAGTTTCTTTAAAATATTTAAAAACTAGATCGTTTAAACCTAAACTGTTGAATGAACAACCAGACTTATTTGTAAACGTACCCTAAAGTACTATAAATAATTGAAGTCATATCAGAGAGTGATTCAACAATAACGACGTCCTAAGTTTTTGTTTCTCGCGAAACATTCATCAACCATCAACACAAGTCTTTCGCCGTTGTCATGGTTAACTCTCTATACGATCAATTCAGTTTATTCGCCATTATATCCTTTGATTCAGTCACTAATATTGACTAATTTTGTATGGTTTACTAGTTGTAGAAAATTATCAAACAAGACAACACGTGATATCTGTTCATTACAAGTCTATTGTAATATTTCATCTCTTTAAATTGGTATTAAAATTAAGCCTGATTCTGCATATATCCTGATTTTGGAGAACTAGGCCTAACGTTTCGTATGGCAATATTATAATTTGGTCAATATACTCGAGTCAGTTCGGAAGTAATGTACAAGATACACTATACAATGTTCGAGAAACTTGTACAGTTAAAATACTCTGAGTATCTCAATATAAAGTCTGCACACTGATTATTAATACATATAAATGCCATAAGATGCCACTTTGTCATTTCAAGCAAACCACAGGTAAAATACGATTGTAATTTTACAGGTGATGTATGTCATTGTTGCAATATTGTTTTCAGATTACGCTAAAGATGGTAAAATAATATTATTATACTACGTATTGTATATCGTTAGTACAATATTTATTTTACACTACATATTTTGTATTATTAGTACAATATTTATTTCATACTATCTTTTGTGTATCGTTAGTACAAATATACTTATATACAACTCATTGTATATTATTCATATAACAATACTTTGTTACAACACATTTTATATCATTCATATAATAATACTTTGGTAACTTAACATGATTTTTCATACAGTCAAATATGGGTTTGATAACAATTATAGGATTACATTAAGTTTAACCTTACCTTTATCAGACGCATGTAATTAATAGAATGTTCAAACATTTATTAATCAGTAGAAACCTAGTGAAATATTCTTCATGTGAAGTATGGTTAAAAAAAGACGTCATTTCTGGGCTGAGCTCCGACCTACGCCCAGAGTATCGTTTGGAGAAGGTTTATCGTACGTGCACTACTTCTAGGCTGGCTGTTAAGTGTCAGCTAGACGTCACGTGCTATGACCCAGAGATGCTGAAACCACTGAAGACACACCAGTAGTCCGGATGTGTAGCACATGTACATTTATTACTGCTAATCTTACTCATTCAGTGACTAGTGAAGTGTGGGAGACTTGCTGGCACCATCGTGTTTACAGTCAGCTAAGACGTCAGGATAATTCTGAAAACTGAAGTACTTGTTGTTTCCAAAATCTAAACATGATCACTTATCATTACCAACTTTAGTAAACCCATAACTCAGTTGGTGTTTTATTATTGTAATAATCGGTTGTCTATGGAAATAGATGTAATCTAACTAACTTTCATAAATATATCTTGAATATTAAATAACTTCCAAACATAAAACCACATGAGGATATCATATAACTTCCAAAGAGATGAACACATGAAACATAAGGACTTCCAGGTACTGTATATTCAATAGTTCATATATTATATATTTACATACATACAGGTCCATGTATTTAATATACACAGCTTCGTGTAATCTAAAGACACCAGTCAATATAGTAGATACTTAAATACATACCAGTTGATATATTATATACTTGACTTCACCATATAGAATGATTTACTCAACGAAACCTGACCGATGATGTACAGTGGTTTACACACCAGAAGAGAGAGAGTTGTTCATGTAACACTTACTTGAACCTGTAACAGCAAGAGTTCGGAATAATTTACTAATAACGTGAGATGAGACAAAACTAGTTCATGTACACCAGTTAATATGTTAAACATTGAAACAGATTTACTGTTATACATTTATATTAATATTAATCTATGTGTGTTTCAGTTTTATGCATATAACGTATACTGTTAAATGTGTATTGAACAATTCCCCACTGTTTTCTACATTTGTAGAAGATTCTTGAGAGCAATAATCAACAATACATGTTTTACGACAGCACTGGCATATCTCTGAATATTGTTGAGCCAACTGAGCATTCTAGAACATGTCAAGAGACAGTAAAATAATATTATTGGTCAGCTGCAGTCAGTATACTCTAAGCCTCAGAAGCTATAATTGAGATAAACGCTTATTAATCGTAAACTATAGATTTTGTACCAGAAACGTTTATAGGTTTGGAACATTACATATTTCAGTGAAGTAACTTCGGACTTTAGTATTTCTACGAGGACATCAGACATTGTTGTCAGGAAAAAAACGTGTGAAGAATACAGCTAGCTAGTATTCCCGTCAAGTGAAGTGTATCTCTGTATTAACGTAAAATTAATTTGCACCTCGTGAACCGTTGATAAAATATTCAGTTCTAAACCGGATGTAAGACTCAGTATTGTTTGGAAGTGTGTAAAAGTTTTGAAAATAAATCATTATTTGTAATAACTATTATTACAAAGTACATAACAGTATATTTGTTATATTTAAGCCAGATATAAGACTCAATATTGTTTGTAAGTTTGTAAAGCTTTTGAAAATAAATAATTTTTTGTAATATCCATTATTATAAAGTGTATTGTTGTTTGTATATTAAAATACATTTGTGTTAAGAAAGAAAACAGTGTTTATTAATCAAGTGTATTGTTGTTTGTATATTAACTGTGTTTATTAATCATGTGTATTGTTGTTTGTATATTAACTGTGTTTATTAATCAAGTGTATTGTTGTTTGTATATTAACTGTGTTTATTAATCATGTGTATTGTTGTTTGTATATTAACTGTGTTTATTAATCATGTGTATTATTGTTTGTATACTAACTGTGTTTATTAATCATGTGTATTGTTGTTTGTATATTAACTGTGTTTATTAATCATGTGTATTGTTATTTGTATATTACTGTGTTTATTAATCAAGTGTATTGTTGTTTGTATATTAACTGTGTTTATTAATCATGTGTATTGTTGTTTGTATACTAACTGTGTTTATTAATCATGTGTATTGTTGTTTGTATATTAACTGTGTTTATTAATCAAGTGTATTGTTGTTTGTATATTAACTGTGTTTATTAATCATGTGTATTGTTGTTTGTATATTAACTGTGTTTATTAATCATGTGTATTGTTGTTTGTATATTAACTGTGTTTATTAATCATGTGTATTGTTGTTTGTATATTAACTGTGTTTATTAATCATGCTGACAAATATTATAAATTTTATACATATTGACATTCAGGTAATTTCCAATTAAAATTAAAATTTCCTGCTATTTGAAATTGTAATACATAAGTCGGAGAATCGTCCGGGATAAATTATAATACGTAACAACATTAACATACACACCACATTATGTACACTATGTGCATCAGTTAACATTAACATACACACCACATTATGTACACTATGTGCATCAGTTAACATGTTAAACATTAACATACACACCACATTATGTACACTATGTGCATCAGTTAACATTAACATACGCACCACATTATGTACACTATGTGCATCAGTTAACATGTTAAACATTAACATACACCAATTCATATACTATATATTTCTGTACACAGCAGCTCATATAGCCTAAACTCACCAGTTAATATATTACAAAATTACATACAGAGGTTTCATTCACTCTATACATACATATCAATTCATGTACATACATCTATATACATTTGTAATGTATTATATATTTATATACACATTACTTTATGTATTCTATACGCAGCAGTGGATGAAATACACATAAGCAACACAATTGGTATATTACACCTTTATATAAGTAGCATGCACCTTACACATGCCAGTTAATATATTATATATAAACGAAAGTACCTGGTTTGTTAGGTTGATATTTTCTAGATGACTATGTCAGTGTGTGTTTTCAGCCCATTTTAACATAAAAGTATAACTCACATCAGGAGTGACCAAACTTGCTTAACGTAAGAGCCACATACAATAAACTTCAGATGTTTGAGAACATGAACAAATATTACACACACGTTTTAATTGTTACATGCACGTAATAATATGTATTCATGTATGTAGTTTTTAAACTGTTAATTTGTATCAGTTTTAATAACCACACAGTACATATATATATATATATATACCAAATGTTTTCAGAATCCTGGCTGATTACTGTTTTAACTATATTGAGAGTATTTAATACGGTAATAAACTACGGAAACATCTGAGAAAAATATGCAAATTTACATTTCATTAACATTAAATGAGACAGCCAAAAATAGAAATGAAAGTGGTAAAAACAGATATTTTTAATCATACTTATTTGTCTTAGTAAATATCTGTTCAAATCATGGAGGAAAATATGTAAAACATTAAAATTAGAGTTATTTTAATCAAATACCACCTTACATAATTTTAGTCTTGTCATAATATTTTTCTGACACAAACAGACATTGGTATAATTATCAGGCTATTTACTGCTTGTAGAGGTCTTGTGAGTTTCCATCTTGGTTGCGAGTGGACATTATACAGTTATAACGCATATTGTAAAGGGTTTTGACATTATAGAGTTATAACACATATTGTAAAGGGTTTTGACATTATACAGTTATAACACATATTGTAAAGGGTTTTGACTTTATACAGTTATAACACATATTGTAAAGAATTTTGACATTATACAGTTATAACACATATTGTAAAGGGTTTTGACATTATAGAGTTATAAAACATATTGTAAAGGATTTTGACATTATACAGTTATAACACATATTGTAAAGGGTTTTGACATTATAGAGTTATAACACATATTGTAAAGGATTTTGACATTATGCAGTTATAACACATATTGTAAAGAGTTTTGACATTATACAGTTATAACACATATTGTAAAGGGTTTTGACATTATAGAGTTATAACACATATTGTAAAGGATTTTGACATTATACAGTTATAACACATATTGTAAAGGGTTTTGACATTATAGAGTTATAACACATATTGTAAAGGATTTTGACATTATACAGTAATAACACATATTGTAAAGGGTTTTGACATTATACAGTTATAACACATATTGTAAAGGATGTGGACATTATACAGTTATAACACATATTGTAAAGGGTTTTGACATTATAGAGTTAAAACACATATTGTAAAGGGTTTTGACATTATAGAGTTATAACACATATTGTAAAGGGTTTTGACATTATACAGTTATAACACATATTGTAAAGGGTTTTGACATTATACAGTTATAACACATATTGTAAAGGGTTTTGACATTATAAAGTTATAATACATATTGTAAAGGGTTTTGACATTATACAGTTATAACACATATAGTAAAGGGTTTTGACATTATACAGTTATAACACATATTGTAAAGGATTTTGACATTATACAGTTATAACACATATTGTAAAGGATTTTGACATTATACAGTTATAACACATATTGTAAAGGGTTTTGACATTATAGAGTTATAACACATATTGTAAAGGATTTTGACATTATACAGTTATAACACATATTGTAAAGGGTTTTGACATTATAGAGTTATAACACATATTGTAAAGGGTTTTGACATTATACAGTTATAACACATATTGTAAAGGATGTGGACATTATACAGTTATAACACATATTGTAAAGGGTTTTGACATTATAGAGTTAAAACACATATTGTAAAGGGTTTTGACATTATACAGTTATAACACATATTGTAAAGGGTTTTGACATTATAGAGTTATAACACATATTGTAAAGGGTTTTGACATTATACAGTTATAACACATATTGTAAAGGATGTGGACATTATACAGTTATAACACATATTGTAAAGAGTTTTGACATTATACAGTTATAACACATATTGTAAAGGATGTGGACATTATACAGTTATAACACATATTGTAAAGGGTTTTGACATTATACAGTTATAACACATATTGTAAAGGGTTTTGACATTATACAGTTATAACACATATTGTAAAGGGTTTTGACATTATAAAGTTATAATACATATTGTAAAGGGTTTTGACATTATACAGTTATAACACATATAGTAAAGGGTTTTGACATTATACAGTTATAACACATATTGTAAAGGATTTTGACATTATACAGTTATAACACATATTGTAAAGGATTTTGACATTATACAGTTATAACACATATTGTAAAGGGTTTTGACATTATAGAGTTATAACACATATTGTAAAGGATTTTGACATTATACAGTTATAACACATATTGTAAAGGGTTTTGACATTATAGAGTTATAACACATATTGTAAAGGGTTTTGACATTATACAGTTATAACACATATTGTAAAGGATGTGGACATTATACAGTTATAACACATATTGTAAAGGGTTTTGACATTATAGAGTTAAAACACATATTGTAAAGGGTTTTGACATTATACAGTTATAACACATATTGTAAAGGGTTTTGACATTATAGAGTTATAACACATATTGTAAAGGGTTTTGACATTATACAGTTATAACACATATTGTAAAGGATTTTGACATTATACAGTTATAACACATATTGTAAAGGATGTGGACATTATACAGTTATAACACATATTGTAAAGGGTTTTGACATTATAGAGTTATAACACATATTGTAAAGGGTTTTGACATTATACAGTTATAACACATATTGTAAAGGGTTTTGACATTATAGAGTTATAACACATATTGTAAAGGGTTTTGACATTATACAGTTATAACACATATTGTAAAGGGTTTTGACTTTATACAGTTATAACACATATTGTAAAGAATTTTGACATTATACAGTTATAACACATATTGTAAAGGGTTTTGACATTATAGAGTTATAAAACATATTGTAAAGGATTTTGACATTATACAGTTATAACACATATTGTAAAGGGTTTTGACATTATAGAGTTATAACACATATTGTAAAGGATTTTGACATTATGCAGTTATAACACATATTGTAAAGAGTTTTGACATTATACAGTTATAACACATATTGTAAAGGGTTTTGACATTATACAGTTATAACACATATTGTAAAGGATGTGGACATTATACAGTTATAACACATATTGTAAAGGGTTTTGACATTATAGAGTTAAAACACATATTGTAAAGGGTTTTGACATTATAGAGTTATAACACATATTGTAAAGGGTTTTGACATTATACAGTTATAACACATACATAAACACATACTGTAAAGGGTTTTGACATTATACAGTTATAACACATATTGTAAAGGGTTTTGACATTATACAGTTATAACACATATTGTAAAGGGTTTTGACATTATAGAGTTATAACACATATTGTAAAGGGTTTTGACATTATAGAGTTATAACACATATTGTAAAGGGTTTTGACATTATACAGTTATAACACATATTGTAAAGGGTTTTGACATTATACAGTTATAACACATATTGTAAAGGGTTTTGACATTATACAGTTATAACACATATTGTAAAGGGTTTTGACATTATACAGTTATAACACATATTGTAAAGGTTTTTTGACATTATAGAGTTAAAACACATATTGTAAAGGGTTTTGACATTATAGAGTTATAACACATATTGTAAAGGGTTTTGACATTATACAGTTATAACACATATTGTAAAGGGTTTTGACATTATACAGTTATAACACATATTGTAAAGGGTTTTGACATTATACAGTTATAACACATATTGTAAAGGGTTTTGACATTATATACAGTTATAACACATACTGTGTAAAGGTTTTGACATTATACAGTTATAACACATATTGTAAAGGGTTTTGACATTATACAGTTATAACACATATTGTAAAGGTTTTGACATTATACAGTTATAACACATATTGTAAAGGGTTTTGACATTATACAGTTATAACACATATTGTAAAGGGTTTTGACATTATACAGTTATAACACATATTGTAAAGGGTTTTGACATTATAGAGTTATAACACATATTGTAAAGGGTTTTGACATTATAGAGTTATAACACATATTGTAAAGGGTTTTGACATTATACAGTTATAACACATATTGTAAAGGGTTTTGACATTATACAGTTATAACACATATTGTAAGGGTTTTGACATTATACAGTTATAACACATATTGTAAAGGGTTTTGACATTATACAGTTATAACACATATTGTAAAGGGTTTTGACATTATACAGTTATAACACATATTGTAAAGGGTTTTGACATTATACAGTTATAACACATATTGTAAGGGTTTTGACATTATACAGTTATAACACATATTGTAAAGGGTTTTGAGTTATAACACATATTGTAAGGGTTTTGACATTATACAGTTATAACACATATATTGTAAAGGGTTTTGACATTATACAGTTATAACACATATTGTAAAGGGTTTTGACATTATACAGTTATAACACATATTGTAAAGGGTTTTGACATTATACAGTTATAACACATATTGTAAAGGGTTTTGACATTATACAGTTATAACACATATTGTAAAGGGTTTTGACATTATACAGTTATAACACATATTGTAAAGGGTTTTGACATTATACAGTTATAACACATATTGTAAAGGGTTTTGACATTATACAGTTATAACACATATTGTAAAGGGTTTTGACATTATACAGTTATAACACATATTGTAAAGGGTAACACATTTGACATTGACATTATACAGTTATAACACATATTGTAAAGGGTTTTGACATTATACAGTTATAACACATATTGTAAAGGGTTTTGACATTATACAGTTATAACACATATTGTAAAGGGTTTTGACATTATACAGTTATAACACATAAAGGGTTTTGACATTAAAGGGTTTTGACATTATACAGTTATAACACATATTGTAAAGGGTTTTGACATTATACAGTTATAACACATATTGTAAAGGGTTTTGACATTATACAGTTATAACACATATTGTAAAGGGTTTTGACATTATACAGTTATAACACATATTGTAAAGGGTTTTGACATTATACAGTTATAACACATATTGTAAAGGGTTTTGACATTATACAGTTATAACACATATTGTAAAGGGTTTTGACATTATACAGTTATAACACATATTGTAAAGGGTTTTGACATTATACAGTTATAACACATATTGTAAGGGTTTTGACATTATACAGTTATAACACATATTGTAAGGGTTTTGACATTATACAGTTATAACACATATTTAAGGGTTTTGACATTATACAGTTACACATATTGTAAAGGGTTTTGACATTATACAGTTATAACACATATTGTAAAGGGTTTTGACATTATACAGTTATAAACACATATTGTGTAAGGGTTTTGACATTATACAGTTATAACACATATTGTAAAGGGTTTTGACATTATACAGTTATAACACATATTGTAAAGGGTTTTGACATTATACAGTTATAACACATATTGTAAAGGGTTTTGACATTATACAGTTATAACACATATTGTAAAGGGTTTTGACATTATACAGTTATAACACATATTGTAAAGGGTTTTGACATTATACAGTTATAACACATATTGTAAAGGGTTTTGACATTATACAGTTATAACACATATTGTAAAGGGTTTTGACATTATACAGTTATAACACATATTGTAAAGGGTTTTGACATTATACAGTTATAACACATATACAGTTATAACACATATTGTAAGGGTTTTGACATTATACAGTTATAACACATATTGTAAAGGGTTTTGACATTATACAGTTATAACACATATTGTAAAGGGTTTTGACATTATACAGTTATAACACATATTGTAAAGGGTTTTGACATTATACAGTTATAACACATATTGTAAAGGGTTTTGACATTATACAGTTATAACACATATTGTAAAGGGTTTTGACATTATACAGTTATAACACATATTGTAAAGGGTTTTGACATTATACAGTTATAACACATATTGTAAAGGTTTTGACATTATACAGTTATAACACATATTGTAAAGGGTTTGACATTATACAGTTATAACACATAACACATATTATGTAAAGGGTTTTGACATTATACAGTTATAACACATATTGTAAAGGGTTTTGACATTATACAGTTATAACACATATTGTAAGGGTTTTGACATTATACAGTTATAACACATATTGTAAAGGGTTTTGACATTATACAGTTATAACACATATTGTAAAGGGTTTTGACATTATACAGTTATAACACATATTGTAAAGGGTTTTGACATTATACAGTTATAACACATATTGTAAAGGGTTTTGACATTATACAGTTATAACACATATTGTAAAGGGTTTTGACATTATACAGTTATAACACATATTGTAAAGGGTTTTGACATTATACAGTTATATAACACATATTGTAAAGGGTTTTGACATTATACAGTTATAACACATATTGTAAAGGGTTTTGACATTATACAGTTATAACACATATTGTAAAGGGTTTTGACATTATACAGTTATAACACATATTGTAAAGGGTTTTGACATTATACAGTTATAACACATATTGTAAAGGGTTTTGACATTATACAGTTATAACACATATTGTAAAGGGTTTTGACATTATACAGTTATAACACATATTGTAAAGGGTTTTGACATTATACAGTTATAACACATATTGTAAAGGGTTTTGACATTATACAGTTATAACACATATTGTAAAGGATTTTGACATTATACAGTTATAACACATATTGTAAAGGGTTTTGACATTATACAGTTATAACACATATTGTAAAGGGTTTTGACATTATACAGTTATAACACATATTGTAAAGGGTTTTGACATTATACAGTTATAACACATATTGTAAAGGGTTTTGACATTATACAGTTATAACACATATATGTAAAGGGTTTTGACATTATACAGTTATAACACATATTGTAAAGGGTTTTGACATTATACAGTTATAACACATATTGTAAAGGGTTTTGACATTATACAGTTATAACACATATTGTAAAGGGTTTTGACATTATACAGTTATAACACATATTGTAAAGGGTTTTGACATTATACAGTTATAACACATATTGTAAAGGGTTTTGACATTATACAGTTATAACACATATTGTAAAGGGTTTTGACATTATACAGTTATAACACATATTGTAAAGGGTTTTGACATTATACAGTTATAACACATATTGTAAGGGTTTTGACATTATACAGTTATAACACATATTGTAAAGGGTTTTGACATTATACAGTTATAACACATATTGTAAAGGGTTTTGACATTATACAGTTATAACACATATTGTAAAGGGTGACATTTGACATTATACAGTTATAACACATATTGTAAAGGGTTTTGACATTATACAGTTATAACACATATTGTAAGGGTTTTGACATTATACAGTTATAACACATATTGTAAAGGGTTTTGACATTATACAGTTATAACACATATTGTAAAGGGTTTTGACATTATACAGTTATAACACATATTGTAAAGGGTTTTGACATTATACAGTTATAACACATATTGTAAAGGTTTTGACATTATACAGTTATAACACATATTGTAAAGGGTTTTGACATTATACAGTTATAACACATATTGTAAAGGGTTTTGACATTATACAGTTATAACACATATTGTAAAGGGTTTTGACATTATACAGTTATAACACATATTGTAAAGGGTTTTGACATTATACAGTTATAACACATATTGTAAAGGGTTTTGACATTATACAGTTATAACACATATTGTAAGGGTTTTGACATTATACAGTTATAACACATATTGTAAAGGGACATTATACAGTTATGACATTATACAGTTATAACACATATTGTAAAGGGTTTTGACATTATACAGTTATAACACATATTGTAAAGGGTTTTGACATTATACAGTTATAACACATATTGTAAAGGGTTTTGACATTATACAGTTATAACACATATTGTAAAGGTTTTGACATTATACAGTTATAACACATATTGTAAAGGGTTTTGACATTATACAGTTATAACACATATTATGTAAAGGGTTTTGACATTATACAGTTATAACACATATTGTAAAGGGTTTTGACATTATACAGTTATAACACATATTGTAAAGGGTTTTGACATTATACAGTTATAACACATATTGTAAAAGGGTTTTGACATTATACAGTTATAACACATATTATACAGTTATAACACAAGGGTTTTGACATTATACAGTTATAACACATATTGTAAAGGGTTTTGACATTATACAGTTATAACACATATTGTAAAGGGTTTTGACATTATACAGTTATAACACATATTGTAAAGGGTTTTGACATTATACAGTTATAACACATATTGTAAAGGGTTTTGACATTATACAGTTATAACACATATTGTAAAGGGTTTTGACATTATACAGTTATAACACATATTGTAAAGGGTTTTGACATTATACAGTTATAACACATATTGTAAAGGGTTTTGACATTATACAGTTATAACACATATTGTAAAGGGTTTTGACATTATACAGTTATAACACATATTGTAAAGGGTTTTGACATTATACAGTTATAACACATATTGTAAAGGGTTTTGACATTATACAGTTATAACACATATTGTAAAGGGTTTTGACATTATACAGTTATAACACATATTGTAAAGGGTTTTGACATTATACAGTTATAACACATATTGTAAAGGTTTTGACATTATACAGTTATAACACATATTGTAAAGGGTTTTGACATTATACAGTTATAACACATATTGTAAAGGGTTTTGACATTATACAGTTATAACACATATTGTAAAGGGTTTTGACATTATACAGTTATAACACATAAAGGGTTTTGACATTATAAGTTATAACACATATTGTAAGGGTTTTGACATTATACAGTTATAACACATATTGTAAAGGGACATTATTTTGACATTATACAGTTATAACACATATTGTAAAGGTTATTTTGACATTATACAGTTATAACACATATTGTAAAGGGTTTTGACATTATACAGTTATAACACATATTGTAAAGGGTTTTGACATTATACAGTTATAACACATATTGTAAAGGGTTTTGACATTATACAGTTATAACACATATTGTAAGGGTTTTGACATTATACAGTTATAACACATATTGTAAGGGTTTTGACATTATACAGTTATAACACATATTGTAAAGGGTTTTGACATTATACAGTTATAACACATATTGTAAAGGGTTTTGACATTATACAGTTATAACACATATTGTAAAGGGTTTTGACATTATACAGTTATAACACATATTGTAAGGGTTTTGACATTATACAGTTATAACACATATTGTAAAGGGTTTTGACATTATACAGTTATAACACATATTGTAAAGGGTTTTGACATTATACAGTTATAACACATATTGTAAAGGGTTTTGACATTATACAGTTATAACACATATTGTAAAGGGTTTTGACATTATACAGTTATAACACATATTGTAAGGGTTTTGGAGTTATAACACATATTGACAGGGTTTTGACATTATACAGTTATAACACATATTGTAAAGGGTTTTGACATTATACAGTTATAACACATATTGTAAAGGGTTTTGACATTATACAGTTATAACACATATTGTAAAGGGTTTTGACATTATACAGTTATAACACATATTGTAAAGGATTTTGACATTATACAGTTATAACACATATTGTAAAGGGTTTTGACATTATACAGTTATAACACATATTGTAAAGGGTTTTGACATTATACAGTTATAACACATATTGTAAAGGGTTTTGACATTATACAGTTATAACACATATTGTAAAGGGTTTTGACATTATACAGTTATAACACATATTGTAAAGGGTTTTGACATTATACAGTTATAACACATATTGTAAAGGGTTTTGACATTATACAGTTATAACACATATTGTAAAGGATTTTGACATTATACAGTTATAACACATATTGTAAAGGGTTTTGACATTATACAGTTATAACACATATTGTAAAGGGTTTTGACATTATACAGTTATAACACATATTGTAAAGGGTTTTGACATTATACAGTTATAACACATATTGTAAAGGTTTTGACATTATACAGTTATAACACATATTGTAAAGGGTTTTGACATTATACAGTTATAACACATATTGTAAGGGTTTTGACATTATACAGTTATAACACACATTGTAAAGGGTTTTGACATTATACAGTTATAACACATATTGTAAAGGGTTTTGACATTATACAGTTATAACACATATTGTAAAGGGTTTTGACATTATACAGTTATAACACATATTGTAAAGGGTTTTGACATTATACAGTTATAACACATATTGTAAAGGGTTTTGACATTATACAGTTATAACACATATTGTAAGGGTTTTGACATTATACAGTTATAACACATATTGTAAAGGGTTTTGACATTATACAGTTATAACACATATTGTAAAGGGTTTTGACATTATACAGTTATAACACATATTGTAAAGGACATTATACAGTTTTGACATATGTAAAGGGTTTTGACATTATACAGTTATAACACATATTGTAAAGGGTTTTGACATTATACAGTTATAACACATATTGTAAAGGGTTTTGACATTATACAGTTATAACACATATTGTAAGGGTTTTGACATTATACAGTTATAACACATATTGTAAAGGGTTTTGACATTATACAGTTATAACACATATTGTAAAGGGTTTTGACATTATACAGTTATAACACATAGTTGTAAAGGGTAAAGGATTTTGACATTATACAGTTATAACACATATTGTAAAGGGTTTTGACATTATACAGTTATAACACATATTGTAAAGGGTTTTGACATTATACAGTTATAACACATATTGTAAAGGGTTTTGACATTATACAGTTATAAC
This sequence comes from Tachypleus tridentatus, assembly GCF_004210375.1. Classification (NCBI taxonomy): domain Eukaryota; kingdom Metazoa; phylum Arthropoda; class Merostomata; order Xiphosura; family Limulidae; genus Tachypleus; species Tachypleus tridentatus. The sequence continues at coordinate 109,174,995 of NC_134831.1, forward strand.
ACATATTGTAAAGGGTTTTGACATTATACAGTTATAACACATATTGTAAAGGGTTTTGACATTATACAGTTATAACACATATTGTAAAGGGTTTTGACATTATACAGTTATAACACATATTGTAAAGGTTATTTTGACATTATACAGTTATAACACATATTGTAAAGGATTTTGACATTATACAGTTATAACACATATTGTAAAGGGTTTTGACATTATACAGTTATAACACATATTGTAAAGGGTTTTGACATTATACAGTTATAACACATATTGTAAAGGGTTTTGACATTATACAGTTATAACACATATTGTAAAGGGTTTTGACATTATACAGTTATAACACATATTGTAAAGGGTTTTGACATTATACAGTTATAACACATATTGTAAGGGTTTTGACATTATACAGTTATAACACATATTGTAAGGGTTTTGACATTATAGTTATAACACATATAAGGGTTTTGACATTATACAGTTATAACACATAAGGGTTTTGACATTATACAGTTATAACACATATTGTAAAGGGTTTTGACATTATACAGTTATAACACATATTGTAAAGGGTTTTGACATTATACAGTTATAACACATATTGTAAAGGGTTTTGACATTATACAGTTATAACACATATTGTAAAGGGTTTTGACATTATACAGTTATAACACATATTGTAAGGGTTTTGACATTATACAGTTATAACACATATTGTAAGGGTTTTGACATTATACAGTTATAACACATATTGTAAAGGGTTTTGACATTATACAGTTATAACACATATTGTAAAGGGTTTTGACATTATACAGTTATAACACATATTGTAAAGGGTTTTGACATTATACAGTTATAACACATATTGTAAAGGGTTTTGACATTATACAGTTATAACACATATTGTAAAGGGTTTTGACATTATACAGTTATAACACATATTGTAAAGGATTTTGACATTATACAGTTATAACACATATTGTAAAGGGTTTTGACATTATACAGTTATAACACATATTGTAAGGGTTTTGACATTATACAGTTATAACACATATAGGGTTTTGTAAAGTTATAACACATATTGGTTTTGACATTATACAGTTATAACACATATTGTAAAGGGTTTTGACATTATACAGTTATAACACATATTGTAAAGGGTTTTGACATTATACAGTTATAACACATATTGTAAAGGGTTTTGACATTATACAGTTATAACACATATTGTAAAGGGTTTTGACATTATACAGTTATAACACATATTGTAAAGGGTTTTGACATTATACAGTTATAACACATATTGTAAAGGGTTTTGACATTATACAGTTATAACACATATTGTAAAGGGTTTTGACATTATACAGTTATAACACATATTGTAAAGGATTTTGACATTATACAGTTATAACACATATTGTAAAGGGTTTTGACATTATACAGTTATAACACATATTGTAAGGGTTTTGACATTATACAGTTATAACACATATTGTGTAAAGGGTTTTGACATTATACAGTTATAACACATATTGTAAAGGGTTTTGACATTATACAGTTATAACACATATTGTAAAGGGTTTTGACATTATACAGTTATAACACATATTGTAAAGGGTTTTGACATTATACAGTTATAACACATATTGTAAAGGGTTTTGACATTATACAGTTATAACACATATATTGTAAAGGGTTTTGACATTATACAGTTATAACACATATTGTAAGGGTTTTGACATTATACAGTTATAACACATATTGTAAAGGGTTTTGACATTATACAGTTATAACACATATTGTAAAGGGTTTTGACATTATACAGTTATAACACATATTGTAAAGGGTTTTGACATTATACAGTTATAACACATATTGTAAAGGGTTTTGACATTATACAGTTATAACACATATTGTAAGGGTTTTGACATTATACAGTTATAACACATATTGTAAAGGGTTTTGACATTATATAGTTATAACACATATTGTAAAGGGTTTTGACATTATACAGTTATAACACATATTGTAAAGGGTTTTGACATTATACAGTTATAACACATATTGTAAAGGGTTTTGACATTATACAGTTATAACACATATTGTAAAGGGTTTTGACATTATACAGTTATAACACATATTGTAAAGGGTTTTGACATTATACAGTTATAACACATATTGTAAAGGGTTTTGACATTATACAGTTATAACACATATTGTAAAGGGTTTTGACATTATACAGTTATAACACATATTGTAAAGGATTTTGACATTATACAGTTATAACACATATTGTAAAGGGTTTTGACATTATACAGTTATAACACATATTGTGTGACAAAGGATTTTGACATTATACAGTTATAACACATATTGTAAAGGGTTTTGACATTATACAGTTATAACACATATTGTAAAGGGTTTTGACATTATACAGTTATAACACATATTGTAAAGGGTTTTGACATTATACAGTTATAACACATATTGTAAAGGGTTTTGACATTATACAGTTATACACATATTGTAAAGGGTTTTGACATTATACAGTTATAACACAAGGGTTTTGACATTATACAGTTATAACACATATTGTAAAGGGTTTTGACATTATACAGTTATAACACATATTGTAAAGGGTTTTGACATTATACAGTTATAACACATATTGTAAGGGGTTTTGACATTATACAGTTATAACACATATTGTAAAGGGTTTTGACATTATACAGTTATAACACATATTGTAAAGGGTTTTGACATTATACAGTTATAACACATATTGTAAAGGGTTTTGACATTATACAGTTATAACACATATTGTAAAGGGTTTTGACATTATACAGTTATAACACATAACACATATTGTAAGGGTTTTGACATTATACAGTTATAACACATATTGTAAAGGGTTTTGACATTATACAGTTATAACACATATTGTAAAGGGTTTTGACATTATACAGTTATAACACATAGTTATAAAGGGTTTTGACATTATACAGTTATAACACATATTGTAAAGGGTTTTGACATTATACAGTTATAACACATATTGTAAGGGTTTTGACATTATACAGTTATAACACATATTGTAAAGGGTTTTGACATTATACAGTTATAACACATATTGTAAAGGGTTTTGACATTATACAGTTATAACACATATTGTAAAGGGTTTTGACATTATACAGTTATAACACATATTGTAAGGGTTTTGACATTATACAGTTATAACACATATTGTAAGGGTTTTGGTTTTGACATTATACAGTTATAACACATATTGTAAAGGGTTTTGACATTATACAGTTATAACACATAAAGGGTTTTGACATTATACAGTTATAACACATATTGTAAAGGGTTTTGACATTATACAGTTATAACACATATTGTAAAGGGTTTTGACATTATACAGTTATAACACATATTGTAAAGGGTTTTGACATTATACAGTTATAACATATTGTAAAGGGTTTTGTATAAGGTAAAGGGTTTTGACATTATACAGTTATAACACATATTGTAAGGGTTTTGACATTATACAGTTATAACACATATTGTAAAGGGTTTTGACATTATACAGTTATAACACATATTGTAAAGGGTTTTGACATTATACAGTTATAACACATATTGTAAAGGGTTTTGACATTATACAGTTATAACACATATTGTAAAGGGTTTTGACATTATACAGTTATAACACATATTGTAAAGGGTTTTGACATTATACAGTTATAAACACATATTGTAAAGGGTTTTGACATTATACAGTTATAACACATATTGTAAAGGGTTTTGACATTATACAGTTATAACACATATTGTAAAGGGTTTTGACATTATACAGTTATAACACATATTGTAAAGGGTTTTGACATTATACAGTTATAAACACATGACATATGTAAAGGGTTTTGACATTATACAGTTATAACACATATTGTAAAGGGTTTTGACATTATACAGTTATAACACATATTGTAAAGGGTTTTGACATTATACAGTTATAACACATATTGTAAAGGGTTTTGACATTATACAGTTATAACACATATTGTAAAGGGTTTTGACATTATACAGTTATAACACATATTGTAAAGGGTTTTTTTGACATTATACAGTTATAACACATATTGTAAAGGGTTTTGACATTATACAGTTATAACACATATTGTAAAGGGTTTTGACATTATACAGTTATAACACATATTGTAAAGGGTTTTGACATTATACAGTTATAACACATATTGTAAAGGGTTTTGACATTATACAGTTATAACACATATTGTAAAGGGTTTTGACATTATACAGTTATAACACATATTGTAAAGGGTTTTGACATTATACAGTTATAACACATATTGTAAAGGGTTTTGACATTATACAGTTATAACACATATTGTAAAGGGTTTTGACATTATACAGTTATAACACATATTGTAAAGGGTTTTGACATTATACAGTTATAACACATATTGTAAAGGGTTTTGACATTATACAGTTATAACACATATTGTAAAGGGTTTTGACATTATACAGTTATAACACATATTGTAAAGGGTTTTGACATTATACAGTTATAACACATATTGTAAAGGGTTTTGACATTATACAGTTATAACACATATTGTAAAGGGTTTTGACATTATACAGTTATAACACATATATGTAAAGGGTTTTGACATTATACAGTTATAACACATATTGTAAAGGGTTTTGACATTATACAGTTATAACACATATTGTAAAGGGTTTTGACATTATACAGTTATAACACATATTGTAAAGGTTTTGACATTATACAGTTATAACACATATTGTAAAGGGTTTTGACATTATACAGTTATAACACATATTGTAAAGGGTTTTGACATTATACAGTTATAACACATATTGTAAAGGGTTTTGACATTATACAGTTATAACACATATTGTAAAGGGTTTTGACATTATACAGTTATAACACATATTGTAAAGGGTTTTGACATTATACAGTTATAACACATATTGTAAAGGGTTTTGACATTATACAGTTATAACACATATTGTAAAGGGTTTTGACATTATACAGTTATAACACATATTGTAAAGGGTTTTGACATTATACAGTTATAACACATATTGTAAAGGGTTTTGACATTATACAGTTATAACACATATTGTAAAGGGTTTTGACATTATACAGTTATAACACATATTGTAAAGGGTTTTGACATTATACAGTTATAACACATATTGTATTGTAAAGGGTTTTGACATTATACAGTTATAACACATATTGTAAAGGGTTTTGACATTATACAGTTATAACACATATTGTAAAGGGTTTTGACATTATACAGTTATAACACATATTGTAAAGGGTTTTGACATTATACAGTTATAACACATATTGTAAAGGGTTTTGACATTATACAGTTATAACACATATTGTAAAGGGTTTTGACATTATACAGTTATAACACATATTGTAAAGGGTTTTGACATTATACAGTTATAACACATATTGTAAAGGGTTTTGACATTATACAGTTATAAACACATATTGTAAAGGGTTTTGACATTATACAGTTATAACACATATTGTAAAGGTTTTGACATTATACAGTTATAACACATATTGTAAAGGGTTTTGACATTATACAGTTATAACACATATTGTAAAGGGTTTTGACATTATACAGTTATAACACATATTGTAAAGGGTTTTGACATTATACAGTTATAACACATATTGTAAAGGGTTTTGACATTATACAGTTATAACACATATTGTAAAGGGTTTTGACATTATACAGTTATAACACATATTGTAAAGGGTTTTGACATTATACAGTTATAACACATATTGTAAAGGGTTTTGACATTATACAGTTATAACACATATTGTAAAGGGTTTTGACATTATACAGTTATAACACATATTGTAAAGGGTTTTGACATTATACAGTTATAACACATATTGTAAAGGGTTTTGACATTATACAGTTATAACACATTGTAAGGGTTTTGACATTATACAGTTTGTAAAGGGTTTTGACATTATACAGTTATAACACATATTGTAAAGGTTTTGACACATACAGTTATAAAAGGGTTTTGACATTATACAGTTATAACACATATTGTAAAGGGTTTTGACATATATAACACATAGTTATAACAGTTATAACACATATTGTAAAGGGTTTTGACATTATACAGTTATAACACATATTGTAAAGGGTTTTGACATTATACAGTTATAACACATATTGTAAAGGGTTTTGACATTATACAGTTATAACACATATTGTAAAGGGTTTTGACATTATACAGTTATAACACATATTGTAAAGGGTTTTGACATTATACAGTTATAACACATATTGTAAAGGGTTTTGACATTATACAGTTATAACACATATTGTAAAGGGTTTTGACATTATACAGTTATAAACACATATTGTAAAGGATTTTGACATTATACAGTTATAACACATATTGTAAAGGATTTTGACATTATACAGTTATAACACATATTGTAAAGGGTTTTGACATTATACAGTTATAACACATATTGTAAGGGTTTTGACATTATACAGTTATAACACATATTGTAAAGGGTTTTGACATTATACAGTTATAACACATATTGTAAAGGGTTTTGACATTATACAGTTATAACACATATTGTAAAGGGTTTTGACATTATACAGTTATAACACATATTGTAAAGGGTTTTGACATTATACAGTTATAACACATATTGTACAGTTATAAAAGGGTTTTGACATTATACAGTTATAACACATATTGTAAAGGGTTTTGACATTATACAGTTATAACACATATTGTAAAGGGTTTTGACATTATACAGTTATAACACATATTGTAAAGGGTTTTGACATTATACAGTTATAACACATATTGTAAAGGGTTTTGACATTATACAGTTATAACACATATTGTAAAGGGTTTTGACATTATACAGTTATAACACATATTGTAAAGGGTTTTGACATTATACAGTTATAACACATATTGTAAAGGGTTTTGACATTATACAGTTATAACACATATTGTAAAGGGTTTTGACATTATACAGTTATAACACATATTGTAGGGTTTTGACATTATACAGTTATAACACATATTATACAGGTTTTGACATTATACAGTTACACATTGTAAAGGGTTTTGACATTATACAGTTATAACACATATTGTAAAGGGTTTTGACATTATACAGTTATAACACATATATAACATAAAGGGTTTTGACATTATACAGTTATAACACATATTGTAAAGGGTTTTGACATTATACAGTTATAACACATATAGGATTTTGTAAAGTTATAACACATATTGTTTTGACATTATACAGTTATAACACATATTGTAAAGGATTTTGACATTATACAGTTATAACACATATTGTAAAGGGTTTTGACATTATACAGTTATAACACATATTGTAAAGGGTTTTGACATTATACAGTTATAACACATATTGTAAAGGGTTTTGACATTATACAGTTATAACACATATTGTAAAGGGTTTTGACATTATACAGTTATAACACATATTGTAAAGGGTTTTGACATTATACAGTTATAACACATATTGTAAAGGTTTTGACATTATACAGTTATAACACATATTGTAAAGGGTTTTGACATTATACAGTTATAACACATATTGTAAAGGGTTTTGACATTATACAGTTATAACACATATTGTAAAGGGTTTTGACATTATACAGTTATAACACATATTGTAAAGGGTTTTGACATTATACAGTTATAACACATATTGTAAAGGGTTTTGACATTATACAGTTATAACACATATTGTAAAGGGTTTTGACATTATACAGTTATAACACATATTGTAAAGGGTTTTGACATTATACAGTTATAACACATATTGTAAAGGGTTTTGACATTATACAGTTATAACACATATTGTAAAGGGTTTTGACATTATACAGTTATAACACATATTGTAAAGGTTTTGACATTAACAGGTAAAGGGTTTTGACATTATACAGTTATAACACATATTGTAAAGGGTTTTGACATTATACAGTTATAACACATATTAGGGTTTTGACATTATACAGTTAACACATATAAAGGGTTTTGACATTATACAGTTATAACACATATTGTAAAGGGTTTTGACATTATACAGTTATAACACATATTGTAAAGGGTTTTGACATTATACAGTTATAACACATATTGTAAAGGATTTTGACATTATACAGTTATAACACATATTGTAAAGGGTTTTGACATTATTGTAAGGGTTTTGACATTATACAGTTATAACACAGTTATATAACACATATTGTAAAGGGTTTTGACATTATACAGTTATAACGCATATTGTAAAGGGTTTTGACATTATACAGTTATAACACATATTGTAAAGGGTTTTGACATTATACAGTTATAACACATATTGTAAAGGATTTTGACATTATACAGTTATAACACATATTGTAAAGGATTTTGACATTATACAGTTATAACACATATTGTAAAGGATTTTGACATTATACAGTTATAACACATATTGTAAAGGGTTTTGACATTATACAGTTATAACACATATTGTAAAGGGTTTTGACATTATACAGTTATAACACATATTGTAAAGGGTTTTGACATTATACAGTTATAACACATATAGTAAAGGGTTTTGACATTATACAGTTATAACACAGTTATAAGGATTTTGACATTATGTAAAGGTTTTGACATTATACAGTTATAACACATATTGTAAAGGGTTTTGACATTATACAGTTATAACACATATTGTAAAGGGTTTTGACATTATATACAGTTATAACAGTTATAACACATATTGTAAAGGGTTTTGACATTATAGAGTTATAACACATATTGTAAAGGATTTTGACATTATACAGTTATAACTCATATTGTAAAGGATTTTGACATTATACAGTTATAACGCATATTGTAAAGGGTTTTGACGTTATAGAGTTATAACACATATTGTAAAGGGTTTTGACATTATACAGTTATAACACATATTGTAAAGGGTTTTGACATTATACAGTTATAACACATATTGTAAAGGGTTTTGACATTATACAGTTATAACACATATTGTAAAGGGTTTTGACATTATACAGTTATAACACATATTGTAAAGGATTTTGACATTATACAGTTATAACACATATTGTAAAGGGTTTTGACATTATAGAGTTATAACACATATTGTAAAGGATGTGGACATTATACAGTTATAACACATATTGTAAAGGGTTTTGACATTATACAGTTATAACACATATTGTAAAGGGTTTTGACATTATACAGTTATAACACATATTGTAAAGGATGTGGACATTATACAGTTATAACACATATTGTAAAGGGTTTTGACATTATACAGTTATAACACATATTGTAAAGGATGTGGACATTATACAGTTATAACGCATATTGTAAAGGGTTTTGACATTATAGAGTTATAACACATATTGTAAAGGGTTTTGACATTATAGAGTTATAACACATATTGTAAAGGATGTGGACATTATACAGTTATAACACATATTGTAAAGGGTTTTGACATTATACAGTTATAACACATATTGTAAAGGGTTTTGACATTATACAGTTATAACACATATTGTAAAGGGTTTTGACATTATACAGTTATAACACATATTGTAAAGGGTTTTGACATTATACAGTTATAACACATATTGTAAAGGATGTGGACATTATACAGTTATAACACATATTGTAAAGGGTTTTGACATTATACAGTTATAACACATATTGTAAAGGATTTTGACATTATACAGTTATAATATATATTGTAAAGGATTTTGACATTATACAGTTATAACACATATTGTAAAGGGTTTTGACATTATAGAGTTATAACACATATTGTAAAGGATTTTGACATTATACAGTTATAACACATATTGTAAAGGGTTTTGACATTATAGAGTTATAACACATATTGTAAAGGATTTTGAAATTATACAGTTATAACACATATTGTAAAGGGTTTTGACATTATACAGTTATAACACATATTGTAAAGGATGTGGACATTATACAGTTATAACACATATTGTAAAGGGTTTTGACATTATAGAGTTAAAACACATATTGTAAAGGGTTTTGACATTATACAGTTATAACACATATTGTAAAGGGTTTTGACATTATACAGTTATAACACGTATTGTAAAGGGTTTTGACATTATAGAGTTATAACACATATTGTAAAGGGTTTTGACATTATACAGTTATAACACATATTGTAAAGGGTTTTGACATTATACAGTTATAACACATATTGTAAAGGGTTTTGACGGTTCTTCATTGTAAATGATTTTATTCGTCAAACAGTGAAATCAGAACTAAGGGAAAGATTATGCCGTCAAAAAGTCTTACAATTAGAATAACCAACATTTATAATTTCATGTCTTCATCATTGAATATTTCCCGCATCTTTTCAACATAAAATCGAATCATGAATATCGAGGACGCCAGATTTTTGCTCCTAACATATTGTCACATGTGTTTCTGGATATTTATGGCTATATACCAAATACAGTTTACAGCACCACGTTCAGTAACCTCTGTACCTAACCAAGGATATTTTACAGTAACCCCTGTACCTGACCAAGGATACTTTACAACCAACAAATGCAGACAAGTATGAATCCAATTGTTAGATTATGTACATAAATCTGAAGGGGTTAACATTAATCAAGCATTAAACGGTGAGAAAAAACAAATCCTGAACTACGGTTCCTGTAAGGAGAAACAAAACAATAGGCAGTCTACTAGTTTTATGGGTGCTACTACCAGGGGTGTAATACCTTCTATGATTTTTACATAAAGAAGGAGTTATAAATAAATCCTCGTAGTTTATTAGAAAGCATACATTAGAAAAACAACGACTATTCTAAGCTCTAGGTTCGTAACATCATGGGATCATAAGTTTGAAAGAATTAATTACACTTGATAAGTTTCTTTGGAACCACACAGTAGTTTCCAAGGATGATGTGTGAAATCCCTTATATGGAGGAAGAGTGAACCCATCAAGGGTTTTATATGGTATAAAAAAAAGGTAAAAAGATCAAGTACATGGACTTTACTCCATGGACAAACAAGTGAGATATTTTCCACCATAATAAAAACTTTTCTGATATAAAAAATAATTTTGGATTTATAACAACTTTAATTTCCAGTTTTACAATTTAGATGTAATGGTAAATTAACCTTTTCTTCATGTAGGTCACATATGGAATCAAGATTATGTGATTACAATAGAAATATCATTCCACAGAAGAAATGAAATACACAGTCGAGTGTGAATACCAGGTAATAAACATGTATAACATTTATTGTTAAATCTAGAGGTCTTATAAAGAAACCTTTTGATAAGTTTTTAATTAAACAAAGAATGTTTCTGGTTGGTCCTTTTACAGTGTAACAGAAGAGAAAAGCAATATTCTGACCAATAAACGAAAACGAAGGAATGCCAATAACACCCAAAAAGAACAGTTTTTAATCGAGGAGAAACGTCATTTGCAAAATTATCTCCTAATTATTTTCAGGAAAGTTGGGTTACGTTTGACGACAAATCACAACTTACCTGTGTAAATAAAGTCTTATTTTTGTGGACGTTGAGCTACGTTGGAGGACGAATCACAACTATCCTTACAATTGAACAATTTCTATAAAAAAAAACCACCCAAATAACAAGACCAGACATTTACCATTAGAAACTCATAGTACACACCCATAACACTTTCCTTTTCTCCAACTATACTGCACTGCTTTCCTTTTCTCCAACTATACTATACTACTTTCCTTGCCTCCAAATATACTATACTACTTTCCTTTCTCCAACGTGGATGGAGAACAGATTCACTCTCAATCTTTGTAGCTAAACTGAATACAAGAAGATATAAAACATAATTTTTAGCGGAAGTGGAAACAATTTTAAGATCACGAAATTTATATAATTTGTGTCGAATACTCAAGAGGATATACAATCTGTTTTAAACTTACACCTGATCTATCTGCTAAATATTCTCAAGTTAACTTGGTGAAGCAGAAAAAATTATGAATTGAAATGTCTTGCTAGTATCTTATCCAAAATTATGAATTGAAATGTCTTGCTTGTACCTTATCCAAAATTATGAATTAAAATATGTCTTGTTAGTACCTTATCCAAAATTATGAATTAAAATGTCTTGTTAGTACCTTATCCAAAATTATGAATGTTCCAACATATGCAGAAGTTTGGTTAATTTTAAAACTTGATCAGTCTAGAAACATCTCATGTGATATGTAAAACTATGAACACAAAATATTGATTTGATTCGTTCACAATATTTGTATATGTAAAAAAGTTAGGTGTGTTTGCCATTTACTTCACCACTGTGCATCGTCAATTAGGATCAAAGTCATGAACCTGGTGACTAATGAGCCTGTATTTACTTTAGAATAGATAATATATTATTTTGATCCAATAGGGCTACAGTCACATAGCCTCAACATGGGAATGTTTATCAAGATGAACTGTCGAACATGAACTTATAACCAAAATGTAATGCAATGTGGACACTAATGTGTGTGTATATATATATATATATATTATGGTTGTTATCATTTCCGACGTGTGTTGAAACGAAACTTTCTATCAAAGCTTTGATCCTACAATGATAATGTTTGTTCACGATTTTGTTGTAAAACGTTTTCATCTAAATATGTTCTTAATAGATGTATTTTAAGTAGAACTGATTGCAAAATCTTTATTGTGAAAAAATAATAGTTAAGAATAATTATTCTGTCCAGACTTCTTAATTATGTTAAATCAATTATTGTTTTACATAAAATTGAATCTACGAATTGTTGACACGATGAGCTCATTATCTTCTATTTACGAAAACACTACTCTAAGAAACTAATTATATGAATAAAACAAACTAGTAAACAGTAAGTTGTAAATTATTAAGGGATTTAAATAAGCGTCCTTTTCAGGATGTCATGATTTACATATAAGTTATTAAATTAAGAACAAATGAATTAATATTTCATACTGACTGTATTAAATTATCCATTCCTTGCATGCTGAAACATGTGTAATGATCTATCATTGTTATTCCTCTTCGTGAAAGCATGACTGACATTTGCCTGTCATCACTGCATGGGAATGCACTCTCTAACAATACATCTCCTAGCTCCACTTCATGGAATTATTACGTGATTCTCTCCGGTGACACCATTATCTTTACTCCCGAGGTTGAGATGGGTTGTGGTACCCTCTAGTGGCGTGCAACATGGAGATAACTATTGAGAGCATATATTACATGTAATATCAACTGTCAAAAGGATTTGTTACAATGTAGCATTCCAAATAGTTCTAAAAAAATAAATAATATAGATGGTATCGAAATGCAAACACATAGAGAAATCCACTTTACAAAATTGCAACCTTTATCTCTAGTCATCACCACCCATCGCCAACTCTTGGGCTGCTCTTTTACCAAAGAACAGTGGGATTGACTATCACTTTATAACGCTCTCATGGTTAAAAGGGTAAGCATGTTTGGTGCAACGGGAATTCGCACGCCATAACCACCTGGCTATGTCAGGCTTATACACCTGTCAAAGTAAATATAAATGTACTTATACACCTGTCAAAGTAAATATAGATGTATTCTAAATATGGCTGGTGTGAGAATTAAAATATAATATAAACAACGTTTCAACCTTCTTAGGTCATCTTCAGGTTAACAAAGAGAGTGAGCAACATTGTTCTCTGTTTATTTAATACCCACAACAACCGTCTTCAGAACACATTTTTACAAAGGAATAGCACCTGTTCTGATTGTTTAATACCATACTACTGCAAGATATACACCAGTCTGATTGGTTGATAGTGTAATAACAAAAAGCTACAAAGATTAACATCTGTTTCTGAAAAATGAACATATTTTGTGAGTAGAATTTTTGATGTGCACAGTTTCATACATTAATGATGTAATTTTCCAAACAAATATTTAGACTTGAAGTACGACATTCATATTTTATTAATTAATTGTGTATACAATTGCGCATGTCTTTTAATTGTACTCATTAGATCGCACGTGACAGCTTATATCACGTCCGTTACAACGTTATAGCGTTATTACAGGTGAAATAGACAAAAACATTTTGTGTGAATTAATGAGAAAAGGGTGGACACTAAGAAACACAACTTGAGGTTACCATTTAACTTAACAGCTCATTTCGACGTAAAGGTAAGTGGTACAATATGTTCATCATACGACCTGAGTTTACCAAGGTCTTCTCCTATTGTTTTGTAGGTTTTAAGGCAACAGTTGGAGTCACCTCGTAAACTCAGTCCACAAGTGACATAGTTCATCTTGTGAACTGAGTTTACCAAGGTCTTCTATTGTTTTTCTAAGTTTTGAGGTAAGGCTTGGAGCTACATCGTAAACACAGACCATAATATTTCTCAGATGCAAATAAATCTTTTATACTTTTAAGGGGTTTAAAAATCAGGAGACAAAAAGGTTTTGTTCTTTTTCCTCTAGGTGCTGGAAGTTTCGAAAATCTTGTTGTTTTTGACCGAGAGATTCTTCGATGCGAGATGTTTGTTTTAGAACAAATATTTGGTGTTCAACTGATAAAACTTTATCTGGTTCACAAGATGCCTCTCCTAGAGGTTCACACGTGAGTTTTCTGTGGTTAAAAATGGTGTCATTACCACACCAGAATTTTAGATCGATTGTTATTCCTCCATCTGCAGGAGCACACAGGTGAAAGAGCTGACACCCAGTGTCATAGTCAGGATAGTAGCCACCGGGAGGTTTGCCATCACACGTGAAGGACGTTATTGGCTTAGTTTGGTCACTTACTTCAGGTATGACATCTCTTCTACTACGTTTGGGATATTTGAAAGGCTTGTTTTTTACTTGTTTACCTCCAAGAAGGTAGTGTCGAACTTTATTATATATGAAATATTTGTTTACCTTCCAGCACTCGAAAGTTTCTTTTCCTTGGCAAGTTCCTGTTTCTTGATTGAAAGCAGTTCCATTAGCACAGAAAAGTCTGTAGTCAAGCAATTTGCCTTTCCCAAGAGGAATACAGACATGAAACATTTCACAGTCAGTTTCTATATCGCCATAGATATAACCTGCAACTTTGTCAGTACACTGAAAACTAGTTCTGTAGGGAACTCTCCAAGTCTCAATTTCTGATGGAAGAAGCGGTTTAGAACTACCATCCGAACGTTTGTTCCTCCGCATTTTTCTCTTTCTTTTACGAAATCGTCTTCCACCTCGTGGTCTGTTCACCTTGTCACCACTGGCTCTCGACCTAAATGCACTCACTGGAACAGTGTCATATGCCAAGTCACCACTGATTCTACTTTCAGAAATTACACCACTAGATTCCTCTGTGTTGCCAGAAATAGAAAAACGACGAAGCTGAGTGTTAGGAAAAGATTTAAAATTATCTCTATTATGGGGCATAGATGATAGAAGATCAGATAAACTATTGTTTTGTGGTTTTCTACTGAGGACAACTTCAGCATTTCTGTCTGGTGACTGATAAGAGAATAATGAAGTTTTTTCATCAAACTGACTATTTTCAACATTTTTATCTTCTTTGTTGGGGACAACATCAACATTTCTATCTGGTGACTGATACGAAAATAATGAAGTTTCTTCATCAAACTGACTGTTTCCAACAACTTTATCTTCTTTGTTGGGGACAACATCAACATTTCTATCTGGTGACTGATACGAAAATAATGAAGTTTCTTCATCAAACTGACTGTTTTCAACATTTTTATCTTCTTTGTTGGGGACAACATCAACATTTCTATCTGGTGACTGATACGAAAATAATGAAGTTTCTTCATCAAACTGACTGTTTCCAACAATTTTATCTTCTTTGTTGGGGACAACATCAACATTTCTATCTGGTGACTGATACGAAAATAATGAAGTTTCTTCATCAAACTGACTGTTTCCAACAATTTTATCTTCTTTGTTGGGGACAACATCAACATTTCTATCTGGTGACTGATACGAAAATAATGAAGTTTCTTCATCAAACTGACTGTTTCCAACAATTTTATCTTCTTTGTTGGGGACAACATCAACATTTCTATCTGGTGACTGATAAGAGAATAATGAAGTTCCTTCAGGAGGTTGACTACCTTCAACATTTTTATTATCTATATTTGTGATTGGAGTACTTTTTTGTTTTCGACGCGTTTCCATACTGGTTAGATTATGTTCTGAAGACTGAAAACTAGAAGCCGTTTTTGACTCTCCTGAATATGATTCCATTGAATAAGGCTGCAGTTCGTGTGCTTTTCCTAAAGTACTAGTGGCGTTCTTCTCAGGGTTATTATCAGTAATTGACCAAACATCAATACTGGTTGATGACTGTCGGTGGGGCTGGTGATAAAGATCGGCAAAGGGGTCACTCGGGAGATTGGAATTAAGATTTGTGTTACCCACAAACATATTTTGAATTGATTCGTTTGACTCGTTTCTCACTTGATCTTTCTGACGAAGTTTATCCACAGCAGTATTTTGACGACGTGTAAATGACAATCTAGAAGGCTGAGATGACGATGCTGCAGCAGGAACCTGAACATCATTTGAATGTTTCATTGAATCATGTGCTGAATTTTGTATACTGGTTCTACTGGCAACAGATGGTGTAAAATTATTTACTTCTTCTGTTACCAATTTAAAATTCTGAGTGCTACGTTTAGGTGCTGAGTCACCTAATAATATCAGCTTTGTTCCTTCGGATGTGTTTATTTGCTGTCGTCTGTAAAGACCATTCCTTCTCCTTAATGGACGACGTCTGCGACCTTGCCTACGTCTTAAACCACGACGACGATCATTATTAGAAATACGTCTGACGTCTTGTTGTTTGCGTGAAAGCATTTTTGGGCCATCAGCTACTAGCTGTGGTGGGGCAGTGGTTCTTCTGTACTGTTGTGTCCTAAAGTGTTTTCTCCTTGGTTCTTGATAAAATGGAATATTTGGTTTAATGTGATCCCTAAAGTTCTCTGACCTAATTGGACTAGAGTTATCTGGTGAATAAGACTCGAGAGTATCGCCTTTTCCTGCAATCCCGGGAGAGCCGGATGACTTCTCTGTTTTTCCAGATGAATTCAATAAGATGGGTTGGGGTTGCATTTCTGCAACATAAGAATTATTGGGTTTTTGAAAGATTCTTACTTCATCAACCGAAAGAGAAGGTGACTTAACATCATTATCATTAAACGATTCGCTATTTTTTGAATTTATCTCTTTATTAAACCCGTTTTCTAAAGTTACATCTTCTGCAGAAAGTAGTTTCGGCTGACTTACTGATTGGTAGAAAGACGGATTCACTGATATTTGTTGGTTAACTATAGGAGATTTAGAATTAGTTTCTCTCACATTTACCTTCAGCTCAGAATTTAGCGTTTGTTGACCTGTTGCCTGGACGACAGAATGATCCAGTGGTAAGGGGCTCTTAGAGTAAGTATTGAGTTTTTGAAAATTTGAATTTTCTTTCTTCAGTTGTAAATTCAACTGGATAAGTGGTTGCGCTTCAGTTATTGCTGGATGTTCAACTGGAATTTCTGGTGTACGACTATTGTCTGAAAGAGTTATTTTTTGGATGTTTGGAGGATCTTTGTATAAATGTTCGTTCTCTGGTCGCGAGATATCCTTTAGAAGTTCAGGTTGTGATTCTTTTAAAACATCTTCACTGCTCTGCCCAATAGGAGGTTGTAGTTCTGACGTTTTGAGAGACTGATAAACAAATGGGTTCACAAGTGGCTGTGTTTCTTCAGTGGCTGTGGTCAACTCAGTTGCCTGCATGGATAAAGTTGTAGTAATAGAACTGGTTCCAACAATGGCACTAGGTGGCTTGGACGTACCTGTTCTTCTCACATGAGTATAGAAAGTTTCTGAGTGATTTTCGGGAAGTACATTTACGTATGACGAGGGTGGAAAGGTTCTTTTGTGTGAAACACGTGAGTCACCAGTAACCCGTACAGTGCCTGTTTGTGCAAATTGTCTGGGACGCGACTGATTTCTTCTTCTGACTTTACCTGGTCTTCTTCTCAATTTTCTTCGACGTAGACGCCTTATTAGGGGTGATCTTTCTGTTACAAAGGATTCTCTCTGTTCTTCTGGAATTTGCAAATCTTCGCCAAAGTCGTTGATGTCACCTCTGGCAGATAATCGAGAAACCTCAGCTGATTGAGGAAATATTTTCATGAACTCAATGTGGTCAGAGAGGTCACCATAATCGTCTCGCCTTCTGTAGAAATCTCCGTGCAGATTCTCGTAGTAGTTTGTTGCTAGGCTACAATGCACTCGATCAGCTGGTCCACACACACGCGAAGCCTGATTGAAAAGAGTTCCGTTTGGACAGACGAAACTTGTTGGCTTCACCTGACCACCAATGTCAACCAAACAAACATGGTACACCCGACAGCGTGTTTCCAGGTCAGCATAGTACTCACCCAGTTTCTTGTGAGCACAGCTAAAGTTAGTCTCTGGAACCTCGTAGTCTTTGATGATCCTAGTTTCACGATAAGGGTGAACCCTCTGAAAGGAAATAAAAACAAAATAACAAAAGTCGTATTCGTAAAGGATGTGGAAATTACATTAAACTATATGCTGCGTCCACTATGGGAAACTAAACTGTAGAGTTACAACTAAGAAGACAAAAACAATTATAACTTAAATTATACACAAACTGTTCTAAACAGAGCTTTTCCCACAGTGTATTTGGAATGATACAAAACGTGAATATCAAGAAAATATTACTATTTAACAACAACAAAAGACAGAAAGTAGCACCCTCCTCAACAATGTTCATATCAGGAACATTCATGTCTCAAGAATCCTGGGGGTGGTTTACTGTTTAACAATAACAAAAGACAGAAATTAGCACCCTCCTCAACAACGTTCATATCAGGAACACTCGTGTCTCAAGAATCCTGGGGGTGTTTTACTGTTTAACAATAACAAAAGACAGAAAGTAGCACCCTCCTCAACAACGTTCATATCAGGAACACCCATGTCTCAAGAATCCTGGGGGTGTTTTACTGTTTAACAATAACAAAAGACAGAAAGTAGCACCCTCCTCAACAACGTTCATATCAGGAACACTCATGTCTCAAGAATCCTGGGGGTGTTTTACTGTTTAACAATAACAAAAGACAGAAAGTAGCACCCTCCTCAACAACGTTCATATCAGGAACACTCATGTCTCAAGAATCCTGGGGGTGTTTTACTGTTTAACAATAACAAACGACAGAAAGTAGCACCCTCCTCAACAATGTTCATATCAGGAACACCCATGTCTCAAGAATCCTGGGGGTGTTTTACTGTTTAACAATAACAAAAGACAGAAAGTAGCACCCTCCTCAACAACGTTCATATCAGGAACACTCATGTCTCAAGAATCCTGGGGGTGTTTTACTGTTTAACAATAACAAAAGACAGAAAGTAGCACCCTCCTCAACAACGTTCATATCAGGAACACTCATGTCTCAAGAATCCTGGGGGTGTTTTACTGTTTAACAATAACAAACGACAGAAAGTAGCACCCTCCTCAACAATGTTCATATCAGGAACACCCATGTCTCAAGAATCCTGGGGGTGTTTTACTGTTTAACAATAACAAAGACAGAAAGTAGCACCCTCCTCAACAACGTTCATATCAGGAACACTCATGTCTCAAGAATCCTGGGGGTGTTTTACTGTTTAACAATAACAAAAGACAGAAAGTAGCACCCTCCTCAACAACGTTCATATCAGGAACACTCATGTCTCAAGAATCCTGGGGGTGTTTCTCTTCTTTAAACAGTTAGTTAAACAGCAACTTGAAATAATATTATACACAACTTTTCTTATATTGCTCTAGCATTATAATCGTGGGATCTGAAATTAATCTGTTCAACTGTGTACATTCTACCTGAAATCAATGTGTCTGATTTAATATTAGTTTAGCTTTCCTGCAACGTTGGAAGATTATAAAGCATTACTTGTGTTTCTATCGCTTAGTTTCCACTAGAATCTAAGATTCTTTAAAGGTAAATAAAATTGCATGCGAACGAGAAACGGAAGTACACAACAGTAGATGGATTCTTCACCCAACAGTAGATGGATTCTTCTTTCTCACATGGGTCATTTCAGCAGTCATTTCAAGAGCTAGAAACGTCCGATCAACTATAAACTATTTTCACGTTACTGTTAAAACATGGGTATGCTAACATTTTCCAACAGATCTGAGGGATTACTTCAGATAACTATCAAAGATAAACAGTTTTATTATTTTTTTCATTTTATCCGCTTGTTTAAATGTAGAAATGATAATATTAAAGAAGTACTGAAAGTGGTTTATTCTCTATCACAGAACGTATCATTAATAAGATATAATAAATGTACAGAGAAACTAATAAAACATAACAGAAATATTTCACTAAGATCAAACTATGACAGTTCTCCTTTAAAATAATGCTATTAACATTAAAAATTTCACCATTTCTCATTTTCAGGACACTTGTCTTTCACATGAAAAATTTAATGTTGAGTTACAAGTAAGACTTTCTGTTGAACCGTAAAAACTAACGCACATGCGGAGGGAATTCGACCAAACCCCCTATTTTAATGTAAAAAACAAAAACTATGCTCACCTAGATAAAGTGTAGCTAGTTGTGTTTAACGTTTCATATATACTCCACATTATTCTGACAAACCAGTAGCATTTATGCCTTGAAATAGTCGCATGCAATGCCTTTTGTTGACACTTTATGATTGGAAGTACGAAGTTGTATTACTAGTGTCACGTCTTGTATGTCGGAATCTTTACAGTAGGTGTCTGTGATTTGCTGACGATAATTTGTAGCAGTAAACAAATAGTAACATAGTCCACTTGTTCTAGAACTGTATGTTCGTGTATTTTACGTGAAAAGTCACGTAACTGTTTAATTTAGTTTTAATTAAATCTAAATTTAATCTTATAGCACTTATTAATTCAAGTTTCCTAAGCTGAATGTTCCAAGTTGTCTAAGTGGAATGTCCCGTCCTTTGCACATAGATTGTACTTCACACAATATGTGTTGGAATTTCCTCTCAATAAGCATTCTACACACGGGCCTGGAACTTCCTGTTGAATCATAATTATGTTAAAAAGGCTTCTCCATGTCTCAGATGTAATGGTGTGACAAAATGAACAAGCGACAAGACCTGAACCAAGAACGATTATCTAATCCCCACACATATTTCTAAAAATGTTCTTATATTTAAAGATAGAAACTGATATTGAATTCAACAGTTTCTTATAAGATGAAGAAATAGCTTCTATAAGTAACAGGTCAGTACAAGTAAGAAACCTGTAGTACATAAGGTGATTGTGTTGTTACACAGCTTCTATAAGTAACAGGTCATTACAAGTAAGAAACCTGTAGTACATAAGGTGATTGTGTTGTTACTCAGCTTCTATAAGTAACAGGTCAGTACAAGTAAGAAACCTGTAGTACATGAGGTGATAGTGTTGTTACACAGCTCTAACAGTGAGTATCGTAAACCTTGATCTAGATATCATAGACCAAACCACGCGAGGGAGAATACATCCTGAAGGAACATCAGACGCTTTAGCAACTTTTGATAATTTCACATGGCGGTCTAAAAACGATTGGCCAATCTACAGAAACTGAAGAGTTCTACCGTTCGCTACAAGATTCATCTGACATCCGGGACACATATAGTATTGGTGTTAAAGGTAACATGAATTTTCATGTATAACATCTGTCACTGTGTGAATCAGATCAAACAAGTGAACTATAACTGTTATCGATTTGTCATTTTCAAACCAGATTCTTACATAACAACAAATAACACTGTTTATTTGATATAAACAGTGATATAAAATGATGTACTTATGATATAAAATGTAAGCTGGTCAGTCTTCCAGTTGTGATCTGTCTAACCTTTTATTATCAACTTTACTGTAATGATTTGATTCTTGCATGAAATACGAACAAAAGTCAATCAAACATTTATATACAGCATTAATAGCCTTCTCCAGTATTTTGCTCTTTATCTTACATTAATAGCCTTCTCCAGTATTTTGATGTTTGTCTTACATTAATAGCCTTCTCCGGTATTTTGCTGTTTATCTTACATTAATAGCTTTCTCGGGAATTTTGCTGTTTATCTTACATTAATAGCTTTCTCCGGTATTCTGCTGTTTATCTTACATTAATAGCTTTCTCCGGTATTTTGCTGTTTATCTTACATTAATAGCCTTCTCCGGTATTTTGCTGTTTATCTTACAATTTTCGTAATACCCTTGGAAATATTTTAACTGTGTTTTCATAAATTACGTTGTTTGTCAGTAATAAAAAAGGTACAATGAAAGAAACACTGAACAAAATTTTAATTCTAACTCTAAAATAATAATAATTTATATGAATATCTCAAAGTCGTCATGGTCCAAATAACTTACTATATAATTCAAACCATCTGCTTTGGTCTGGAGATACTTCAGTATAGAAATGCCCTGAAAATTTCAGCTTAAGCCACATTTCCGTGTAAATATAAATGCCTGAGAACGAATTAAAGTTAGAAACGCTTTCTCTAGTTCTATAATTCTAACACAATTTCACTAACACAACGTACCACGCAGAAAATGGACTTGGAATGACTTCACATAAAAAAGGTATTAGTCGTCCTTTACATAAAGAAATTCATGATACCGGTTTATACGTATTGTAGGTTCGTAGTCAACTATCACAACTTTTAACAGTTGCGTGTCTATAATAATTCTATGTGACTATATTCCAGTTTTTCAGTATCCGGGGGTTAAATACGTAACTGGTTCCAGCTAAACCTAGTATTCAACCCTAACTGTAAACACCTACCTGAAGTGTCAGCGACAAGTCACACATACATAAGTAGTTATAGTAGGCAAGACAAATATATGGTTAACCTGTTATGTAGTTATCTTTTTGTTTATTTTTATGATACATCTGATTAAATTTTTCAGACAGGATGCGCATAAAATTATGCTACGTACCTCTAAACCAATGGTTAATGTTCGGTGTCCTTCTAAACAGGAAACTGCTTGCCACGTAGTGACCAAACCTGTCAATTAAACCAACAGATTAATCAACTTGAAACTTTAAAAGATTTATTTACATGATGTATCTATCACTTGAAGCCTTAAACAGCATTTAAAGCGTTCTTTAAGTGTGGTTTTTTTTTTAAGTAGCTGCAAGTTAAAAACCAGGTTGATTCATAACGAGTATAAAAAATAAAAGTAACTAAATGCACAATAATTTTAAGAAATTTAAAATGAATAGTATGGCAGGAGATTTAGAAGATTATCAAAGATCAAGGAAGTTGATGAAGCAGGAAACTAGAACATTAAAAAAGATGTACGGAAAAATGTCGATAAAAATGTAAAATTAACAGTAAGAATTTCTTTAAATACATTAAAGGATAAACAAAATGTTAGGAGGGAGTAGGACCTTGAAGCATGATAAAGGAAGACTGATATTTGATGGCTATAAGATGGCTGGGTTGTTAAATTTAGATTATTATTTGTTTTTTTACTAATGAAGATTTAAGTAGAGTTCTATATCTTGAACAGTTGACAGGCAGAAACAAGATCGAACTATATAATTGTATTAATTCTGAGTGATTAATAAAATAATTGGGAAGTTTAAAGAATAATAAGGCTTCTGAGCCACATAGTATTTCCCCAGGGGTTTTTGTAGGATATACGAGCGACTTACTACTATTGTTTTGTCAGTCCTTGAATAGTGGGCAGGTACCAGAGTATTAGAAGTTGCCTTGAGGTACTTCTCTTATCAAGGGAGGTAATAAAAACTGTCCCAGCAATAAAAGACCCATTGCTTTTATTTCAGTTGTGAGAAAAGTTTTGGAAAGTCCGATAAAATACGCTTAAGAAGTCTTTTAATAAAGTGTAGAATTTTGTTGGATTGTCAACACAGTTTTACTAACGGAAAATTTTACCTTACTAATCTTTCGGCATTCTTTTAAAAGGTTACTGCTTATGTGGACGATGGTAATATTGTGTGTTTGGTGTATCTGGATTTTCAGAAAGTAGTTGTCAAGATGCATGTCACATAAAAAACTACTTGTAAAAAATTATATCTATATGTGTGAGGGATAAGTTGGTAAATTGGATAGCATAAAGGCTGAACGGGTCCGACTACAATATCGTATACTGTCTGTTGGGTTGCACAACAATATCCTGGTATACATTCAATTGTTTGGTTCCTACTATATCATTATGGTGCACATAACACTAGTTGGATCCTACTATAATATTCAGTAACATGTCAGAATATTGGTTTTATTATCCTTAATATTATATATAGTCGTAGCATCTAATACGTAGATTAAATAATATGATTGCTATAGCAGCTGTTTGTGACTTGTTGGTGACAAATTAAAAAACAAACGAACAGAACACATTCCACTTGTTTTCAAAATAATATATATATATATATATATTCGAACTAGTTACACGTGTGTACAACAAATTGTTTAGACAATAGAGATCACAGGGTTATCTTACCACTACGTATCTTTCTCTTGTCAAAAATCCTCTTAGGTCTATTCTAAGTTTACCTTTAATTTTCGTTGGCCGAACTTGTACCTCTAATGTCTTTCCTTTTTCTTCTGTTTTGTCTGTCTGCTGTTCCTGCTCGTCTCACACTATTTATATGTTTATCACTTGATCATCTGCTCGCCTTCTAGAAATCTCTTTATCTTTGACATTAATAAATTTCACTCGACGTTCAATGGCCTCACCATCAATGAAATATAAACACAACGCACACTTCTCTCTGAGTTACGTAACTAAACTTATCATTCTGTTTCCTTCAAAATACTGCACACTTCTCACTGAGTTACGTAACTAAACTTATCATTCTGCTTATTTCAAAATACTGCACACTTCTCACTGAGTTACGTAACTAAACTTATCATTCTGTTTCCTTCAAAATACTGCACATTTCTCACTGAGTTACGTAACTAAACTTATCATTCTGTTTCCTTTGCACACTTTCAAAATACTGCACTTCTCACTTCTCACTGAGTTACGTAACTAAACTTATCATTCTGTTTCCTTCAAAATACTGCACATTTCTCACTGAGTTACGTAACTAAACTTATCATTCTGTTTCCTTCAAAATACTGCACACTTCTCACTGAGTTACGTAACTAAACTTATCATTCTGCTTATTTCAAAATACTGCACACTTCTCACTGAGTTACGTAACTAAACTTATCATTCTGCTTATTTCAAAATACTGCACATTTCTCACTGAGTTACGTAACTAAACTTATCATTCTGTTTCCTTCAAAATACTGCACACTTCTCACTGAGTTACGTAACTAAACTTATCATTCTGTTTCCTTCAAAATACTGCACATTTCTCACTGAGTTACGTAACTAAACTTATCATTCTGTTTCCTTCAAAATACTGCACATTTCTCACTGAGTTACGTAACTAAACTTATCATTCTGTTTCCTTCAAAATAATTGCTTTTAATTGCCTTGTTATGAAAAACTAAACTCACAAAATAATACACTCTCTTATATCATGACAGAACACATACTGTCTGTTTAATCCTATTACAGTATCCTGGTACAGATACTGACTGCTAGATCCTACTACAATATCCTGTACATATACTGACTGCTAGATCCTACTACAATATCCTGTACATATACTGACTGCTAGATCCTACTACAATATCCTGTACATATACTGCCTGTTGGGTCCACCTATACTATCCTAGTAAATATACTGCCTGTTGGGTCCTACTACAGTATCTGGCTGCCTGTTGGGTTCTACTATAATATCGTGGAACATACACTGTCTTTTATTACCAGAGTCTCTCGATACAGCCGCAGTAATCATATCGTGAATGAATAAATGGATGAATGAACAGATTATTCTTTGCGAACAGGTTTTATTTTTTATCCAAGTTCTCTTTTACCAAACTTGTTTCATGTTTCCATGTCACTATCACGCCCTCTACCATTTTTATACACAGATACAAAATGCAAAAAAATAATAATAATAATGTTACAAATAGAAATGGATCAATAGTAAACTATTTTGTTAATGAATTACTTACAAACAATGGTTTGTCCAAACTGCTCCAGCTGTATCTTTATGAAAACCTTCGTAGAAAAGTCATTTCAAAAATAAAATAAAATATTTGTGGTGAAAAATTTGGAAAATCTATTATCTTTTCACCAAACATCACTAGTGAATGGAGAGCTAATTTCTTCTTTAGAGGAAGGTTACGACATTTTCCTATGGTCACGAGCACATGTACCACATGTAGTTCCGCGAGAAGAAGTTTAAAACATCGACTCCGAGAAATGAGGGTGAGTTACAGAACGTCCGATTTCAGATTCGGTACAAGCGATCTCTGACTACATACTTTGTGTTTAATAATCCCTTATGGCGACTATACCACGTCGATAAAAACACCCACTGAGCCACCTCGAGTTTTACTGGCAAGCTCATTTCTACTAGCTCTAGAACTGTGGGAGAACAAACCGAGTCACGAGCAAGCCACGTAAACTAATATATATTTTATTGTTATTTGTATTCTCGCTTTAGAATAGGCGCAAAATTTTTTTCCTTCCCAATCTCTTTTGCACGACTGTAGCTTCATGAAAGTAGAATATAGGGTTGCTATTCATGTCAGAAGTGAAAAAAAACTCAGGTAACCAGGTCACATTGAAAATACTCGTCCTACATTTCGTGTCTTTCTTTGTGTGTGTATGTTTGTGTTCACTTATTTGAGGAAAATTATAAAAAGGAACTTTTGTACATAGCGGGACATGATGTAATAACAAAATTATCATTTAGTTATCATTAATACATAAATAACACTAATTATATAAAATTAAAGGAAACAAACCTATAATATAAGTAAAGACCTGCATCCTTCAGTTTCCACGAAACACCAAATTGTTCACAAAGTCCTTTCACCTCGATAGAAGGCCTATATAGAATACTTAAGTCAATAAATAATGTTTCATGTTATTTTATATCGTTATGAATTCAAAATATTAAACATTTCGTTTCAGAAATTCTTTCGTTATGATTTGATTATAACTAAAACTTTTAGGATTTATAAAATATTGACGTAAACAGATCAAAGTAACAAACAAGTTAAGGAATGTATTCTAAATAATTGTACTATGTTGCAACAGTATACAAAAAATATCTGTATTTAATATTGGGCTCAAATAATGATATGTACGTTAGAATATCATATGGAAGTATCTATATTTAGTACTAGGTTCTAATAATAAGATCTACATTAGAACAGTATATTGAAGTATCTATATTTAGCACTTGGTTCTAAGAATGATATGTATGTTAGAACAGTATACTGAAGTACCTATATTTAACACTGGGTTCTAATAATGATATGTACGTTAAACAGTATACTGAAGTACCTATATTTAACACTGGGTTTTAATAATGATATGTACGTTAAACAGTATACTGAAGTACCTATATTTAACACTGGGTTTTAATAATGATATGTACGTTAAACAGTATACTGAAGTACCTATATTTAACACTGGGTTCTAATAATGATATGTACGTTAAACAGTATACTGAAGTACCTATATTTAACACTGGGTTTTAATAATGATATGTACGTTAAACAGTATACTGAAGTACCTATACTTAGCACTTGGTTCTAAGAATGATACGTACGTTAAACAATATACTTAAGAACCTACATCTCTTATTAGAGTTGTCTTTAGTTATAACCCACGTAGTCTACTTGTTTTCTATTAATCAAGGTAGATATTCCTACTTTAATTTTTTGTGTATTTCTGTTAAGTATTGAGATTTAGTAAAGTTCAATAAGTGTACACACCATTATGGTGTTAAGCAGTGAAAACCTAAAAGTATAAGTCGTACACGCGATGGACTACATAAATATTGTGCGATTACTTTAGTCAACATTGACAGCCACTAGATGGTCTACTTAACATGTGAGATGACCTTAAACAATAGTAGTAGCCACTAATTGTCACCATAGTATACCAAGATGACCATGGTCAACTAGATGGTTTAGTTAATATACCAAGATGGCTATAGACAACTGTGATAGTAACTAGATGGTCTCGTTAATACACCAAAATGACCATAGACAACTGTAATAGTAACTAGATGGTCTAGTTAATATATCAAGAAGACAATTATA
Source organism: Tachypleus tridentatus (assembly GCF_004210375.1). Classification (NCBI taxonomy): domain Eukaryota; kingdom Metazoa; phylum Arthropoda; class Merostomata; order Xiphosura; family Limulidae; genus Tachypleus; species Tachypleus tridentatus. The sequence goes on from NC_134831.1 coordinate 109,203,332, forward strand.
ACTAGATGGTCTAGTTAATATACCAAGATGGCTATAGACAACTGTGATAGTAACTAGATGGTCTCGTTAATGCACCAAAATGACCATAGACAACTGTAATAGTAACTAGATGGTCTAGTTAATATATCAAGAAGACAATTATAACTAGATGGTCTAGTTAATATACCAAGATGGCTATAGACAACTGTGATAGTAACTAGATGGTCTCGTTAATGACAAAATGACCATAGACAACTGTAATAGTAACTAGATGGTCTAGTTAATATATCAAGAAGACAATTATAACTAGATGGTCTAGTTAATATACCAAGATGGCCATAGACAACTGTGATAGTAACTAGATGGTCCAGTTAATATACCAAGATGACCAAACAACTGGGATAGTAACTAGGTGGTCTAATTAATATACAAAGATGACCATAGACAACTGTGAAAGCAAATGTAGTTGACAGAGAAACACCCCACTCTTGGAAATAAATATGCATAACATACCACAGGAGAAACGATAGCAAGTGGTAGTTAAATAGAATATCGTATGTTATATCACGAAGCAACTATTCATAAGATGATACATCATACTAAGTGTACCTATTTTCAAAAGGACATTCAATAACATGTTGTAACTATTCATATCATACCGTATGTTTCCTATTCACCAGAAGGTATAAGATATCATGTGGTCACTATTCACAGAAAGATATATCATATCACTTGGTAACAATTCACAAGAGGATTTCTGTGCGTGAAGTGTGAAAGATGTTATTAGAGTAATGCTAGTAATTAGAGTAATGCTAGTAATTAGAGTACTGTAGTAATTAGAGTAATGTTAGTAATTAGAGTACTGTAGTAATTAGAGTAATGTTCGTAATTAGAGTAATGCTAGTAATTAGAGTAATGTTATTAATTAGAGTACTGTAGTAATTAGAGTAATGTTCGTAATTAGAGTAATGCTAGTAATTAGAGTAATGCTAGTAATTAGAGTAATGTTAGTAATTAGAGTACTGTAGTAATTAGAGTAATGTTAGTAATTAGAGTAATGCTAGTAATTAGAGTAATTAGAGTAATAGTAATTAGTAATGCTAGTAATTAGAGTAATGTAATTAGAGTAATAGTAATTAGTAATGCTAGAGTATGCTAGTAATGTAGTAAGTAATGCTAATTAAAGTAATGTAGTAATTAGAGTAATGCTAAAAATTAGAGTAATGCTAGTAATTAGAGCAATGTTAGTAATTAGAGTAATGCTAGTAATTAGAGTAATGCTAGTAATTAGAGTAATGTTAGTAATTAGAGTAATATTAGTAATTAGAGTAATGTTAGTAATTAGAGTAATGTTAGGAGCTTTATGGGTGTGGAACTTGAGTACATTTATACGTTAAGCTTCATGTGGCCACTTTTCACAACAGAGAAACTTGCAAGTACGCTAGAAACACTTGTTTTCAGAGTTTGGTTTTATTTAGCTGAATTAAATAAATATGTAAAACATGGTGGTTATAACAACTGAAAAATAAGACATGAATTCCAATCATTGTCCATTTAATAATATATTGTTCATTCATTAGAATATAGGTTTATAATACGTAACTTCAGAAAATAACGTAGCAATTTGAAACTGAAAGCTTATATAAGCTTCTTATTTTTCTGTTATGTTACGTTCTATGGTTATAACTTTGTAATGTAATTATATTACGTTCTATGGTTATGACTTTGTAATGTAATTATATTACGTTCTATGGTTATGACTTTGTAATGTAATTATATTACGTTCTATGGTTATAGCTTTGTAATGTAATTATATTACGTTCTATGGTTATAGCTTTGTAAAGTAATTATATTACGTTCTATGGTTATAACTTTGTAATGTAATTATATTACGTTCCATGGTTATAACTTTGTAATGTAATTATATGACGTTCCATGGTTATAACTTTGTAATGTAATTATATGACGTTCCATGGTTATAACTTTGTAATGTAATTATATTACGTTCTATGGTTATAACTTTGTAATGTAATTATATTACGTTCTTTGGTTATAACTTTGTAATGTAATTATATTACGTTCCATGGTTATAACTTTGTAATGTAATTATATGACGTTCCATGGTTATAACTTTGTAATGTAATTATATTACGTTCTATGGTTATAACTTTGTAATGTAATTATATTACGTTCTTTGGTTATAACTTTGTAACGTAATTCATTTTTTTCTTTAGGAAAAGCAACATATTTACCTGAGTGAGGCCAGTCGGAGAGGAAGGAGTCTTCACTTCAAGTCTAGTTAAGAAGAACTGCACGTCTGGTGGTGACCAGGACACAGTTTCTCACCAGAGACTAGACTGTAAACCAGAATTTATTTGGGTCATTCTCGATTCTAGTTTTTCTTCTTCTAAACCGGTTGTCCTTGTAACTTTCAATCTACAAAGTTGATCTCGATTTTTGTTAATGAAAGGGAAAAAAATTGTGTTCTTCACGAAGAAAGTTGAACGTTTAAAGGAAAACGACAAAACATACTACAAGTGACGTCTGTTGTTCAACTTGATACATTTGTCAAATAATTTGGCGAAATAAACGCAAACTTGAGTCTAGGATGGAAAGCATTTGAAGTTACGTAGATAAAAACTGTTCTTCTCCATGGCTGCTTCATTGTAAAGCAGGAGTATGTAGAACAAATTATAGAACTCTACATCGTCCATTTAAAGTAACGGCCAGAAAGAGATGAATATCACCTTCAAGTTAACAAGATTCTAGCTGATATCACATTCTATATCATTTAATTAATGCTTAATATCACCTTCAAGTTAACAAAATTCTAGCTGATATCACATTCTATATCATTTAATTAATGCTTAATATCACCTTCATATATTACTTAATCTTCACACTGTATTTTACTTGATTAATCTCTAATTTCACACTTTATATTACTTGATTAATCTCTAATTTCACACTTTATATGAGTTGATTAATCTCTAATTTCACACTTTATATTACTTGATTAATCTCTAATTTCACACTGTATTTTATTTCATTAATCTCTAATTTCACACTGTATTTTATTTGATTAATCTCTAATTTCACACTATATATTACTTGATTAATCTCTAATTTCAGACTGTATTTTACTTAATTAATCTCTAATTTCAGACTGTATTTTACTTAATTAATCTCTAATTACAGACTGTATTTTACTTAATTAATCTCTAATTTCACACTGTATTTTACTTAATCTCTAATTTCATACTGCTGCTGGTGTTTGCTGCTTTGAATTAAGCACAAAGCTACACAATGGGCTATCTGTGCTCTGCCCACTACGGATATCGAAACCCGGTTTTTAGCGTTGTAAGCCCGCAGACATACTGCTGAGCCATTGGGGGACAATTTCATGCTGTATAATACTTAGTTAATCTCTAATTTTACACTGTATATTACTAAATTAATCGTTAAATTCATACTGTATATTAATTCATTAACCTCTGATTTCACACTGTATATTACTTAATTAATCTCTAATTTCAAACTATATATATTACTTAATTAATCGCTAATTTCATACTGTATATATTTCTTAATTAATCTCTAATATCACACTGTATATTACTTAATTAATCTCTGATTTCACACTATATATTAGTTAATTAATATCTAATTTCCAATGGGATGTAAACTAAATAATCTCTGATTTCACACTATATATTAGTTAATTAATCTCTAATTTCCAATGGGATGTAAACTAAATCATTTCTGTTTTTACACAAGATAGTAACTAAATCATTTCTATTTTTACACTAGATACACTCTAAATAATTTTTGCTTTCACACTAGATATTAACTAAACAATCTTTAATTTCCCACCAGATATTAATTAAATCGTATTTGATTTCACAATAGATATTAACTAAATAATCTTTGATTTTACTTTTCAACTAATGAAGTAATGTGTAAAAACAGAGTGAATGTTAAGCTACCTTTCTTTCTGAACACTTAATTAACTAATTATTATACACAGCGATAAGTCTGCGGAATTATAGCGATAGGATTCAATTTTCTCTGCTGCTGATGGACACAGCACAGATATAACATTGTGTAATTTATGCTTACATACAAAACAAACAAATAAATCCTTATACAGGATGGACGCTAACCTGTCATCTTCTTTGTTCTTTCTTTCTCTCTCTTCCTAAACTGATTTAATCCAATTCTAAAATATATCCACAAGCTATAACTGTGTGTGAACAGTTTTGAAGGTCATAACTTCTTTTTGATATAGACGTAGAGAAAGGCGTGGTCTGAACGAATTAGTTTTTATAAGGGAGAAAAAAGAACTTTCACGAAAGAAGGTTACTATCTCTATGTCTTACACGAAAGAAGGTTACTATCTCTAGAACTTTCACGAAAGAAGGTTACTATCTCTAGAACTTACACGAAAGAAGGTTACTATCTCTAGAACTTTCACGAAAGAAGGTTACTATCTCTAGAACTTACACGAAAGAAGGTTACTATCTCTATGTCTTACACGAAAAAAGGTTACTATCTCTATGTCTTACACGAAAGAAGGTTACTATCTCTAGAACTTTCACGAAAGAAGGTTACTATCTCTATGTCTTACAGATAAATGTTTTCACTCCTCAACAGCGAAACAGATATATTGTTCCATTGTAAAAGCTTTCGGTCAAGGTGATTTAATTCGTATTTTATTCTTTAAAATGTTATTTTATTGAAGTAAAAACAAGGACTAATTTAGCAGTATAAGACTAGAGGGAAGGCAGCTAGTAATCATCACCCACCGCCAACTCTTGGGCTACTCTTTTACCAACGAAAAGTGGGTTTGGCTGTCACTTTTTTTTAAACGCCCCCACGGCTAAAAGGAAGAACATGTTTTGTGAGACGGGGATTCGAACCCGTGACCCTCAGATTGGGAGTCGAAAGCCTTAACCCACTTGGCCATGCCGGGCCGTAATCTCGGTTGGATGTTGTGTTCTAGTTCAGTTTTCTCATCACCTCAGGCAACGAGAATAATTTATTTATTTCTCACACTTTTTATTAATGTAGACTATGTTTCTATTTATTGTACTTTTTATTATTGTAGACTACGTTCCTATTTTTTGGACTTTTTATTGTTGTAGACTATGTTTCTCTTTATTGTACTTTGTACTGTTGTAGACTATGTTTCTCTTTATTGTACTTTGTACTGTTGTAGACTATGTTTCTCTTTATTGTACTTTGTACTGTTGTAGACTATGTTTCTATTTATTGTAGACTATGTTTCTGTTTATTGTACTTTTTATTATTGTACACTATGATTCTATTTTTTGTACTTTTTATTATTCTAGACTATGTTTCTAATTTTTGTACTTTTTATTATTGTAGACTATGTTTCTATTAATTGTACTTTTTATTGTTGTAGACTATGTTTTTGTTTATTGTACGTTTTATTATTGTACACTATGATTCTATTTATTATACTTTTATTATTGTAGACTATGTTTCTATTTTTTGTACTTTTTATTATTGTAGACTATGTTTCTATTTTTTGTACTTTTTATTATTGTAGACTATGTTTCTATTTTTTGTACTTTTTATTGTTGTAGACTATGTTTCTATTTTTTGTACTTTTTATTGTTGTAGGCTATGTTTCGATTTTTTGTACTTTTTATTGTTGTAGGCTATGTTTCGATTTTTTTCACTTTCAGACGTTCATAGATTTGGAGAGTGACTGAAATTATTCTGAGAGTATGAAAAACGATTTTAAACAATATAAAACCAAATGTGTAATTTTAGGAAATTATGCTCTGTAAGGTTTGAAGTTTTGCTTCCACCATACACTTATATACTAGAGATAAGAATACGAATAATCTAATATGTAAGTGACTGACGTTATTTATTAGAGAGGTTAGTCCTATCACTTCTGTCTCATAGTGGTTCAGAGAAGTCAGAATAACTGCTAAAATTTGGGTATCGATATCTTTCACAAGCAGAGCATAAACAGTTCAATGTTGTCGCTTGGCACTTAATAACAACCATACCTATCACTTACACAGCATTAAGTAAGTTAAAAACTTTAAATTTGTAGAAGTTTCAGTTGAGAAAGTGAAATGTTTTCATTTATTCAAGTGGACTAGACTTCCCATTTTTTTCTAGTAAGTCGTTGAAAAAGGAATACACTCAATAATAGAAGAAAGATAAATACATCAATATTAATAAATACATCAATATTGGTATATACATTAATATTAATAAATACATCTATATTATTAAATTCATCAATATTAATAAATACATAAACATTATTAAATACATCAGTATTAATAAATACATAAACATTATTAAATATATCAATATTAAGAAATACATAAACATTATTAAATACATCAATATTAATACACACATAAACATTATTAAATACATCAAATATTAAATACATCAATATTGTTAAATACATCAATATTGTTAAATACATTAATATTAATAAATACATCAATATTATTAAATACGTAAACATTATTAAATACATCAATATTAATAAAAATAAAAAAATGAAAATAATGACGAATTAAATCCCATTTTTAAAAATAAATAATCGACAAATGGTTGAAGGTTTGAGTTCAGCAATATACGTATGTCTAAACGTATAACGTTCTACAGGCTTTTAAATTGTTTCAGAATATCTTAATGAGATATGTCTTTTAGTTTTAATGAAGTTCTGTTATAGAGCAAAACAAACGTACATAATAAACGTGGATTGTGCTTAGTCTGAAGATTACCAGTGAATAAATAATTTCGATCATTTTAGTTTATGCAGCACTAGTTACCAACGAACATATATTTTTATAATCTATGTATTACCACCTTTATAATGAGCATAACTTTTATTTATTCTATGCACTACTACTTACCCATGAACTGGTATTATTTTTACTCTATGTATTAGCGCGTTACTAATTAAATTGTATTACCAGTCAATAATAAACATGGATTTTTTTTAGTCTATGCATTAAAAGCTACTGATGCACTTGGATTCTATTCAGTCAACATATTACTACATTATTAATAAAGTAGAAACTTTCATTTTGTTTATGAAATATACGTGTTAATATTCGAGCCCGAGCGATACTACATTTGTAGCAAGTCTGATTCAGGTGCGACAGAAACAACTTAATTACAATGTACTCTCACATTAATCCACCAAGGGTGTCATTTGTTATGCAGTGATTTCATTGTTTAAGAGATAGAATAAAGAAGCTGTTATAATTATTAAAAAAACACTTAAGGTATGAAATAAAGTTTTATCGGGGTGTGATATGTTTAGCCTTATACTGACATATCTAAGGAAATGGTAGGTGTATCCCAGTCCACACCAACCACTGGACCTAACTCACATCTCTAGACATATGGTACATGTATTCCAAACCACACCACCTAACTCACATCTCTAGACAAATGGTACATGTATTCCAAACCACACCAATCCACTCACATCTCTAGACATATGGTACATGTATTCCAAACCACACCACCTAACTCACATCTCTAGACATATGGTACATGTATTCCAAACCACACCACCTAACTCACATCTCTAGACAAATGGTACATGTATTCCAAACCACACCAATCCACTCACATCTCTAGACATATGGTACATGTATTCCAAACCACACCACCTAACTCACATCTCTAGACAAATGGTACATGTATTCCAAACCACACCACTTCACTCACATCTTTAGACAAATGGTACATGTATTCCAAACCACACCACTTCACTCACATCTCTAGACAAATGGTACATGTATTCCAAACCACAACACCTAACTCACATCTCTAGACAAATGGTACATGTATTCCAAACCACACCACCTAACTCACATCTCTAGACAAATGGTACATGTATTCCAAACCACACCACTTCACTCACATCTCTAGACATATGGTACATGTATTCCAAACCACACCACCTAACTCACATCTCTACACAAATGGTACATGTATTCCAAACCACACCACTTCACTCACATCTCTAGACATATGGTACATGTATTCCAAACCACACCACCTAACTCACATACCCAGACAAATGGTACATGTATTCCAAACCACACCACTTCACTCACATCTCTAGAAATATGGTACATGTATTCCAAACCACACCACCTAACTCACATCTCTAGACAAATGGTACATGTATTCCAAACCACACCACCTAACTCACATCTCTAGACAAATGGTACATGTATTCCAAACCACACCACCTAACTCACATCTCTAGACAAATGGTACATGTATTCCAAACCACACCACTTCACTCACATCTCTAGACATATGGTACATGTATTCCAAACCACACCACCTAACTCACATCTCTAGACAAATGGTACATGTATTCCAAACCACACCACTTCACTCACATCTCTAGACATATGGTACATGTATTCCAAACCACACCACCTAACTCACATACCCAGACAAATGGTACATGTATTCCAAACCACACCACTTCACTCACATCTCTAGACATATGGTACATGTATTCCAAACCACACCACCTAACTCACATCTCTAGACAAATGGTACATGTATTCCAAACCACACCACTTCACTCACATCTCTAGACATATGGTACATGTATTCCAAACCACACCACCTAACTCACATACCCAGACAAATGGTACATGTATTCCAAACCACACCACCTAACTCACAGCTCTAGACAAATGGTACATGTATTCCAAACCACACCACCTAACTCACATCTCTAGACAAATGGTACATGTATTCCAAACCACACCACCTAACTCACATCTCTAGACAAATGGTACATGTATTCCAAACCACACCACTTCACTCACATCTCTGGACATATAGTACATGTATTCCAAACCACACCACCTAACTCACATCTCTAGACAAATGGTACATGTATTCCAAACCACACCACTTCACTCACATCTCTAGACATATGGTACATGTATTCCAAACCACACCACCTAACTCACATACCCAGACAAATGGTACATGTATTCCAAACCACACCACTTCACTCACATCTCAAGACAAATGGTACATGTATTCCAAACCACACCACTTCACTCACATCTCTAGACATATGGTACATGTATTCCAAAAAACACCACCTAACTCACATCTCCAGACAAATGGTACATGTATTCCAAACCACACCACCTAACTCACATCTCTAGACAAATGGTACATATATTCCAAACTACACCACCTAACTCACATCTCAAGACAAATGGTACATGTATTCCAAACCACACCACCTAACTCACATCTCTAGACAAATGGTACATGTATTCCAAACCACACCACCTCACTCACATCTCTAGACAAATGATACATGTATTCCAAACCACACCACTTCACTCACATCTCTAGACAAATGGTACATGTATTCCAAACCACACCACCTAACTCACATCTCTAGACAAATGGTACATATATTCCAAACCACACCACTTCACTCACATCTCTAGACATATGGTACATGTATTCCAAACCACACCACCTAACTCACATCTCTAGACAAATGGTACATGTATTCCAAACCACACCACCTAACTCACATCTCCAGACAAATGGTACATGTATTCCAAACCACACCACCTAACTCACATCTCTAGACAAATGGATAAATGTATTCCAAACCACACCACTTCACTCACATCTCTAGACATAGAGTACATGTATTCCAAACCACACCACTTCACTCACATCTCTAGACAAATGGTACATGTATTCCAAAACACACCACCTAACTCACATCTCTAGACAAATGGTACATGTATTCCAAACCACACCACTTCACTCACATCTCTAGACAAATGGATAAATGTATTCCAAACCACACCACTTCATTCACATCTCTAGATATAGAGTACATTTATTCCAAACCACACCAACTAACTCACATCTCTAGACAAATGGTACATGTATTCCAAACCACACCACCTAACTCACATCTTTAGACATATGGTACATGTATTCCAAACCACACCACTTCACTCACATCTCTAGACAAATGGTACATGTATTCCAAACCACACCAATCCACTCACATCTCTAGACATATGGTACATGTATTCCAAACCACACCACCTAACTCACATCTCTAGACATATGGTACATGTATTCCAAACCACACCACCTAACTCACATCTCTAGACAAATGGTACATGTATTCCAAACCACACCAATCCACTCACATCTCTAGACATATGGTACATGTATTCCAAACCACACCACCTAACTCACATCTCTAGACAAATGGTACATGTATTCCAAACCACACCACTTCACTCACATCTTTAGACAAATGGTACATGTATTCCAAACCACACCACTTCACTCACATCTCTAGACAAATGGTACATGTATTCCAAACCACACCACCTAACTCACATCTCTAGACAAATGGTACATGTATTCCAAACCACACCACCTAACTCACATCTCTAGACAAATGGTACATGTATTCCAAACCACACCACTTCACTCACATCTCTAGACATATGGTACATGTATTCCAAACCACACCACCTAACTCACATCTCTACACAAATGGTACATGTATTCCAAACCACACCACTTCACTCACATCTCTAGACATATGGTACATGTATTCCAAACCACACCACCTAACTCACATCTCCAGACAAATGGTACATGTATTCCAAACCACACCACTTCACTCACATCTCTAGAAATATGGTACATGTATTCCAAACCACACCACCTAACTCACATCTCTAGACAAATGGTACATGTATTCCAAACCACACCACCTAACTCACATCTCTAGACAAATGGTACATGTATTCCAAACCACACCACCTAACTCACATCTCTAGACAAATGGTACATGTATTCCAAACCACACCACTTCACTCACATCTCTAGACATATGGTACATGTATTCCAAACCACACCACCTAACTCACATCTCTAGACAAATGGTACATGTATTCCAAACCACACCACTTCACTCACATCTCTAGACATATGGTACATGTATTCCAAACCACACCACCTAACTCACATACCCAGACAAATGGTACATGTATTCCAAACCACACCACTTCACTCACATCTCTAGACATATGGTACATGTATTCCAAACCACACCACCTAACTCACATCTCTAGACAAATGGTACATGTATTCCAAACCACACCACTTCACTCACATCTCTAGACATATGGTACATGTATTCCAAACCACACCACCTAACTCACATCTCTAGACAAATGGTACATGTATTCCAAACCACACCACCTAACTCACATCTCTAGACAAATGGTACATGTATTCCAAACCACACCACCTAACTCACATCTCTAGACAAATGGTACATGTATTCCAAACCACACCACCTAACTCACATCTCTAGACAAATGGTACATGTATTCCAAACCACACCACTTCACACATCTCTAGACATATGGTACATGTATTCCAAACCACACCACCTAACTCACATCTCTAGACAAATGGTACATGTATTCCAAACCACACCACCTAACTCACATCTCTAGACAAATGGTACATGTATTCCAAACCACAACCACACCACTTCCAAACCACACCACTCACATCTCTAGACAAATGGTACATGTATTCCAAACCACACCACCTAACTCACATCTCTAGACAAATGGTACATGTATTCCAAACCACACCACTTCACTCACATCTCTAGACATATGGTACATGTATTCCAAACCACACCACCTAACTCACATCTCTAGACAAATGGTACATGTATTCCAAACCACACCACCTCACTCACATCTCTAGACAAATGGTACATGTATTCCAAACCACACCACCTAACTCACATCTCTAGACAAATGGTACATGTATTCCAAACCACACCACTTCACTCACATCTCTAGACATATGGTACATGTATTCCAAACCACACCACCTAACTCACATCTCTAGACAAATGGTACATGTATTCCAAACCACACCACCTAACTCACATCTCTAGACAAATGGTACATGTATTCCAAACCACACCACCTAACTCACATCTCTAGACAAATGGTACATGTATTCCAAACCACACCACTTCACTCACATCTCTAGACATAGAGTACATGTATTCCAAACCACACCACTTCACTCACATCTCTAGACAAATGGTACATGTATTCCAAAACACACCACCTAACTCACATCTCTAGACAAATGGTACATGTATTCCAAACCACACCACTTCACTCACATCTCTAGACAAATGGTACATGTATTCCAAACCACACCACTTCACTCACATCTCTAGACATATGGTACATGTATTCCAAACCACACCAACTAACTCACATCTCTAGACAAATGGTACATGTATTCCAAACCACACCACCTAACTCACATCTCTGGACAAATGGTACATGTATTCCAAACCACACCACTTCACTCACATCTCTAGACAAATGGTACATGTATTCCAAACCACACCACCTAACTCACATCTCTAGACAAATGGTACATGTATTCCAAACCACACCACTTCACTCACATCTCTAGACATAGAGTACATGTATTCCAAACCACACCACTTCACTCACATCTCTAGACAAATGGTACATGTATTCCAAACCACACCACCTAACTCACATCTCTAGACATATGGTACATGTATTCCAAACCACACCACTTCACTCACATCTCTAGACATATGGTACATGTATTCCAAACCACACCACCTAACTCACATCTCTAGACATATGGTACATGTATTCCAAACCACACCACTTCACTCACATCTCTAGACAAATGGTACATGTATTCCAAACCACACCACCTAACTCACATCTCTAGACAAATGGTACATGTATTCCAAACCACACCACTTCACTCACATCTCTAGACATATGGTACATGTATTCCAAACCACACCACCTAACTCACATCTCTAGACAAATGGTACATGTATTCCAAACCACACCACCTAACTCACATCTCTAGACAAATGGTACATGTATTCCAAACCACACCACCTAACTCACATCTCTAGACAAATGGTACATGTATTCCAAACCACACCACTTCACTCACATCTCTAGACATATGGTACATGTATTCCAAACCACACCACTTCACTCACATCTCTAGACAAATGGTACATGTATTCCAAACCACACCACCTAACTCACATCTCTAGACAAATGGTACATGTATTCCAAACCACACCACTTCACTCACATCTCTAGACAAATGGTAAATGTATTCCAAACCACACCACTTCACTCACATCTCTAGACATATGGTACATGTATTCCAAACCACACCAACTAACTCACATCTCTAGACAAATGGTACATGTATTCCAAACCACACCACCTAACTCACATCTCTAGACATATGGTACATGTATTCCAAACCACACCACTTCACTCACATCTCTAGACAAATGGTACATGTATTCCAAACCACACCACTTCACTCACATCTCTAGACAAATGGTACATGTATTCCAAACCACACCACTTCACTCACATCTCTAGACAAATGGTACATGTATTCCAAACCACACCACCTAACTCACATCTCCAGACAAATGGTACATGTATTCCAAACCACACCACTTCACTCACATCTCTAGACAAATGGTACATGTATTCCAAACCACACCACCTAACTCACATCTCTAGACAAATGGTACATGTATTCCAAACCACACCACCTAACTCACATCTCTAGACAAATGGTACATGTATTCCAAACCACACCACCTAACTCACATCTCTAGACAAATGGTACATGTATTCCAAACCACACCACTTCACTCACATCTCTAGACAAATGGTACATGTATTCCAAACCACACCACCTAACTCACATCTCTAGACAAATGGATAAATGTATTCCAAACCACACCACTTCACTCACATCTCTAGACATATGGTACATGTATTCCAAACCACACCACCTAACTCACATCTCTAGACAAATGGTACATGTATTCCAAACCACACCACCTAACTCACATCTCTAGACAAATGGTACATGTATTCCAAACCACACCACCTAACTCACATCTCTAGACAAATGGTACATGTATTCCAAACCACACCACCTAACTCACATCTCTAGACAAATGGTACATGTATTCCAAACCACACCACTTCACTCACATCTCTAGACAAATGGTACATGTATTCCAAACCACACCACTTCACTCACATCTCTAGACATATGGTACATGTATTCCAAACCACACCACCTAACTCACATCTCTAGACAAATGGTACATGTATTCCAAACCACACCACCTAACTCACATCTCTAGACAAATGGTACATGTATTCCAAACCACACCACCTAACTCACATCTCTAGACAAATGGTACATGTATTCCAAACCACACCACTTCACTCACATCTCTAGACATATGGTACATGTATTCCAAACCACACCACCTAACTCACATCTCTAGACAAATGGTACATGTATTCCAAACCACACCACCTAACTCACATCTCTAGACAAATGGTACATGTATTCCAAACCACACCACTTCACTCACATCTCTAGACAAATGGTACATGTATTCCAAACCACACCACCTAACTCACATCTCTAGACAAATGGTACATGTATTCCAAACCACACCACTTCACTCACATCTCTAGACATATGGTACATGTATTCCAAACCACACCACCTAACTCACATCTCTAGACAAATGGTACATGTATTCCAAACCACACCATCTAACTCACATCTCCAGACAAATGGTACATGTATTCCAAACCACACCACCTAACTCACATCTCTAGACAAATGGTACATGTATTCCAAACCACACCACTTCACTCACATCTCTAGACATATGGTACATGTATTCCAAACCACACCACTTCACTCACATCTCTAGACAAATGGTACATGTATTCCAAACCACACCACCTAACTCACATCTCTAGACAAATGGTACATGTATTCCAAACCACACCACTTCACTCACATCTCTAGACAAATGGTACATGTATTCCAAACCACACCACTTCACTCACATCTCTAGACATATGGTACATGTATTCCAAACCACACCACCTAACTCACATCTCTAGACAAATGGTACATGTATTCCAAACCACACCACCTAACTCACATCTCTAGACAAATGGTACATGTATTCCAAACCACACCACTTCACTCACATCTCTAGACATATGGTACATGTATTCCAAACCACACCACTTCACTCACATCTCTAGACAAATGGTACATGTATTCCAAACCACACCACCTAACTCACATCTCTAGACAAATGGTACATGTATTCCAAACCACACCACCTAACTCACATCTCTAGACAAATGGTACATGTATTCCAAACCACACCACTTCACTCACATCTCTAGACATATGGTACATGTATTCCAAACCACACCACTAACTCACATCTCTAGACAAACATGTATTCCAAACCACACCACTTAACACACCACCTAACACATCTCTAGACAAATGGTACATGTATTCCAAACCACACCACTTCACTCACATCTCTAGACAAATGGTACATGTATTCCAAACCACACCACTTCACTCACATCTCTGGACATGGTACATGTATTCCAAACCACACCATGTATTCCAAACCACACCACTTCACTCACATCTCTAGACAAATGGTACATGTATTCCAAACCACACCACCTAACTCACATCTCTAGACAAATGGTACATGTATTCCAAACCACACCACTTCACTCACATCTCTAGACATATGGTACATGTATTCCAAACCACACCACCTAACTCACATCTCTAGACAAATGGTACATGTATTCCAAACCACACCACCTAACTCACATCTCTAGACAAATGGTACATGTATTCCAAACCACACCACCTAACTCACATCTCTAGACAAATGGTACATGTATTCCAAACCACACCACTTCACTCACATCTCTAGACATATGGTACATGTATTCCAAACCACACCACCTAACTCACATCTCTAGACAAATGGTACATGTATTCCAAACCACACCACCTAACTCACATCTCTAGACAAATGGTACATGTATTCCAAACCACACCACTTCACTCACATCTCTAGACAAATGGTACATGTATTCCAAACCACACCACCTAACTCACATCTCTAGACAAATGGTACATGTATTCCAAACCACACCACTTCACTCACATCTCTAGACAAATGGTACATGTATTCCAAACCACACCACCTAACTCACATCTCTAGACAAATGGTACATGTATTCCAAACCACACCACTTCACTCACATCTCTAGACATATGGTACATGTATTCCAAACCACACCACCTAACTCACATCTCTGACAAATGGTACATGTATTCCAAACCACACCACCTAACTCACATCTCTAGACAAATGGTGCATGTATTCCAAACCACACCACCTAACTCACATCTCTAGACAAATGGTACATGTATTCCAAACCACACCACCTAACTCACATCTCTAGACAAATGGTACATGTATTCCAAACCACAAACCACACCACTTCACTCACATCTCTAGACAAATGGTACATGTATTCCAAACCACACCACCTAACTCACATCTCTAGACAAATGGTACATGTATTCCAAACCACACCACTTCACTCACATCTCTAGACATATGGTACATGTATTCCAAACCACACCACCTAACTCACATCTCTAGACAAATGGTACATGTATTCCAAACCACACCACTTCACTCACATCTCTAGACAAATGGTACATGTATTCCAAACCACACCACCTAACTCACATCTCTAGACAAATGGTACATGTATTCCAAACCACACCACTTCACTCACATCTCTAGACAAATGGTGCATGTATTCCAAACCACACCACCTAACTCACATCTCTAGACAAATGGTACATGTATTCCAAACCACACCACTTCACTCACATCTCTAGACAAATGGTACATGTATTCCAAACCACACCACCTAACTCACATCTCTAGACAAATGGTACATGTATTCCAAACCACACCACCTAACTCACATCTCTAGACAAATGGTACATGTATTCCAAACCACACCACCTAACTCACATCTCTAGACAAATGGTGCATGTATTCCAAACCACACCACTTCACTCACATCTCTAGACATATGGTACATGTATTCCAAACCACACCACTTCACTCACATCTCTAGACAAATGGTACATGTATTCCAAACCACACCACCACCTAACTCACATCTCAGACAAATGGTACATGTATTCCAAACCACACCACTTCACTCACATCTCTAGACAAATGGTACATGTATTCCAAACCACACCACTTCACTCACATCTCTAGACATATGGTACATGTATTCCAAACCACACCACCTAACTCACATCTCTAGACAAATGGTACATGTATTCCAAACCACACCACCTAACTCACATCTCTAGACAAATGGTACATGTATTCCAAACCACACCACTTCACTCACATCTCTGGACAAATGGTGCATGTATTCCAAACCACACCACCTAACTCACATCTCTAGACAAATGGTACATGTATTCCAAACCACACCACTTCACTCACATCTCTAGACAAATGGTACATGTATTCCAAACCACACCACTTCACTCACATCTCTAGACAAATGGTACATGTATTCCAAACCACACCACTTCACTCACATCTCTAGACAAATGGTACATGTATTCCAAACCACACCACCTAACTCACATCTCTAGACAAATGGTACATGTATTCCAAACCACACCACTTCACTCACATCTCTAGACATATGGTACATGTATTCCAAACCACACCACCTAACTCACATCTCTAGACATATGGTGCATGTATTCCAAACCACACCACCTAACTCACATCTCTAGACAAATGGTGCATGTATTCCAAACCACACCACCTAACTCACATCTCTGGACAAATGGTGCATGTATTCCAAACCACACCACTTCACTCACATCTCTAGACATATGGTACATGTATTCCAAACCACACCACTTCACTCACATCTCTAGACAAATGGTGCATGTATTCCAAACCACACCACCTAACTCACATCTATAGACAAATGGTACATGTATTCCAAACCACACCACTTCACTCACATCTCTAGACAAATGGTGCATGTATTCCAAACCACACCACTTCACTCACATCTCTAGACAAATGGTACATGTATTCCAAAACACACCACCTAACTCACATCTCTAGACAAATGGTGCATGTATTCCAAACCACACCACCTAACTCACATCTCTAGACAAATGGTACATGTATTCCAAACCACACCACTTCACTCACATCTCTGGACAAATGGTACATGTATTCCAAACCACACCACCTAACTCACATCTCTAGACAAATGGTGCATGTATTCCAAACCACACCACTTCACTCACATCTCTAGACATATGGTGCATGTATTCCAAACCACACCACCTAACTCACATCCTAGACAAATGGTACATGTATTCCAAACCACACCACTTCACTCACATCTCTAGACAAATGGTGCATGTATTCCAAACCACACCACCTAACTCACATCTCTAGACAAATGGTGCATGTATTCCAAACCACACCACCTAACTCACATCTCTAGACAAATGGTACATGTATTCCAAACCACACCACCTAACTCACATCTCTAGACAAATGGTACATGTATTCCAAACCACACCACTTCACTCACATCTCTAGACAAATGGTGCATGTATTCCAAACCACACCACCTAACTCACATCTCTAGACAAATGGTACATGTATTCCAAACCACACCACTTCACTCACATCTCTAGACATATGGTGCATGTATTCCAAACCACACCACCTAACTCACATCTCTAGACAAATGGTGCATGTATTCCAAACCACACCACCTAACTCACATCTCTAGACAAATGGTGCATGTGTTCCAAACCACACCACCTAACTCACATCTCTGGACAAATGGTGCATGTATTCCAAACCACACCACCTCACTCACATCTCTGGACAAATGGTACATGTATTCCAAACCACACCACTTCACTCACATCTCTAGACAAATGGTGCATGTGTTCCAAACCACACCACTTAACTCACATCTCTAGACATATGGTGCATGTATTCCAAACCACACCACCTAACTCACATCTCTAGACAAATGGTATATGTATTCCAAACCACACCACCTAACTCACATCTCTAGACAAATGGTGGCATGTATTCCAAACCACACCACCTAACTCACATCTCTGAGACAAATGGTACATGTATTCCAAACCACACCACCTAACTCACATCTCTAGACAAATGGTGCATGTATTCCAAACCACACCACTTCACTCACATCTCTGGACATATGGTACATGTATTCCAAACCACACCACCTAACTCACATCTCTGGACAAATGGTACATGTATTCCAAACCACACCACCTAACTCACATCTCTAGACAAATGGTGCATGTATTCCAAACCACACCACTTCACTCACATCTCTGGACAAATGGTGCATGTATTCCAAACCACACCACTTCACTCACATCTCTAGACAAATGGTACATGTATTCCAAACCACACCACTTCACTCACATCTCTAGACATATGGTACATGTATTCCAAACCACACCACCTAACTCACATCTCTAGACATATGGTGCATGTATTCCAAACCACACCACCTAACTCACATCTCTAGACAAATGGTGCATGTATTCCAAACCACACCACCTAACTCACATCTCTGGACAAATGGTACATGTATTCCAAACCACACCACTTAACTCACATCTCTGACATGACATATGGTACATGTATTCCAAACCACACCACTTAACTCACATCTCTGGACAAATGGTACATGTATTCCAAACCACACCACTTCACTCACATCTCTAGACAAATGGTACATGTATTCCAAACCACACCACCTAACTCACATCTCTAGACAAATGGTGCATGTATTCCAAACCACACCACTTCACTCACATCTCTAGACAAATGGTACATGTATTCCAAAAACCACACCACCTAACTCACATCTCTAGACAAATGGTACATGTATTCCAAACCACACCACCTAACTCACATCTCTAGACAAATGGTACATGTATTCCAAACCACACCACTTCACTCACATCTCTAGACAAATGGTACATGTATTCCAAACCACACCACTTCACTCACATCTCTAGACAAATGGTACATGTATTCCAAACCACACCACTAACTCACATCTCTAGACAAATGGTACATGTATTCCAAACCACACCACTTCACTCACATCTCTAGACAAATGGTACATGTATTCCAAACCACACCACTTCACTCACATCTCTAGACATATGGTACATGTATTCCAAACCACACCACCTAACTCACATCTCTAGACAAATGGTACATGTATTCCAAACCACACCACCTAACTCACATCTCTGGACAAATGGTACATGTATTCCAAACCACACCACCTCACTCACATCTCTGGACAAATGGTGCATGTATTCCAAACCACACCACTTCACTCACATCTCTAGACATAGAGTACATGTATTCCAAACCACACCACTTCACTCACATCTCTAGACAAATGGTACATGTATTCCAAACCACACCACCTAACTCACATCTCTAGACAAATGGTGCATGTATTCCAAACCACACCACCTCACTCACATCTCTAGACATATGGTGCATGTATTCCAAACCACACCACCTAACTCACATCTCTAGAACAAATGGTGCATGTATTCCAAACCACACCACTTCACTCACATCTCTAGACAAATGGTGCATGTATTCCAAACCACACCACTTAACTCACATCTCTAGACAAATGGTACATGTATTCCAAACCACACCACCTAACTCACATCTCTGGACAAATGGTGCATGTATTCCAAACCACACCACCTAACTCACATCTCTGGACAAATGGTGCATGTATTCCAAACCACACCACCTACACTAACTCACATCTCTGGACAAATGGTGCATGTGTTCCAAACCACACCACTTCACTCACATCTCTAGACAAATGGTGCATGTATTCCAAACCACACCACCTAACTCACATCTCTAGACAAATGGTACATGTATTCCAAACCACACCACTTCACTCACATCTCTGGACAAATGGTGCATGTATTCCAAACCACACCACCTAACTCACATCTCTGGACAAATGGTGCATGTATTCCAAACCACACCACCTAACTCACATCTCTAGACAAATGGTGCATGTATTCCAAACCACACCACCTAACTCACATCTCTAGACAAATGGTGCATGTATTCCAAACCACACCACCTAACTCACATCTCTAGACAAATGGTACATGTATTCCAAACCACACCACTTCTAACTCACATCTCTAGACAAATGGTGCATGTATTCCAAACCACACCACCTAACTCATCTCTAGACAAATGGTACATGTATTCCAAACCACACCACTTCACTCACATCTCTAGACAAATGGTACATGTATTCCAAACCACACCACTTCACTCACATCTCTAGACATGGTACATGTATTCCAAAACACCACTTAACTCACATCTCTAGACAAATGGTGCATGTATTCCAAACCACACCACCTAACTCACATCTCTAGACAAATGGTACATGTATTCCAAACCACACCACTTAACTCACATCTCTAGACAAATGGTACATGTATTCCAAACCACACCACCTAACTCACATCTCTAGACAAATGGTACATGTATTCCAAACCACACCACCTAACTCACATCTCTAGACAAATGGTGCATGTATTCCAAACCACACCACCACCTACATCTGTGACTAACTTCACTCACATCTCTAGACAAATGGTACATGTATTCCAAACCACACCACCTAACTCATCTCTGGACAAATGGTGGCATGTACATGTATTCCAAACCACACCACTTCACTCACATCTCTAGACTATGTATTCCAAACACACCACCTAACTCACATCTCTAGACAAATGGTACATGTATTCCAAACCACACCACCTAACTCACATCTCTAGACAAATGGTGCATGTATTCCAAACCACACACACCTTACTCACATCTCTAGACATGGTACATGGTGCATGTATTCCAAACCACACCACTTCACTCACATCTCTAGACAAATGGTGCATGTGTATTCCAAACCACACCACCTAACTCACATCTCTGGACAAATGGTTTTGCATGTATTCCAAACCACACCACCTAACTCACATCTCTAGACAAATGGTAAATGTATTCCAAACCACACCACTTCACTCACATCTCTAGACATATGGTGCATGTATTCCAAACCACACCACTAACTCACATCTCTAGACAAACTCCAAACCACACCTAACTCATCTCTAGACAAATGGTACATGTATTCCAAACCACACCACTTCACTCACATCTCTAGACAAATGGTACATGTATTCCAAACCACACCACCTAACTCACATCTCTAGACAAATGGTGCATGTATTCCAAACCACACCACTTCACTCACATCTCTAGACAAATGGTGCATGTATTCCAAACCACACCACTTCACTCACATCTCTGGACATATGGTACATGTATTCCAAACCACACCACTTCACTCACATCTCTAGACAAATGGTACATGTATTCCAAACCACACCACTTCACTCACATCTCTAGACATATGGTACATGTATTCCAAACCACACCACTTCACTCACATCTCTAGACAAATGGTACATGTATTCCAAACCACACCACCTAACTCACATCTAGACATATGGTGCATGTATTCCAAACCACACCACTTCACTCACATCTCTAGACAAATGGTGCATGTGTTCCAAACCACACCACCTAACTCACATCTCTGGACAAATGGTGCATGTATTCCAAACCACACCACCTAACTCACATCTCTAGACAAATGGTGCATGTATTCCAAACCACACCACCTAACTCACATCTCTGGACAAATGGTGCATGTATTCCAAACCACACCACTTCACTCACATCTCTGGACATATGGTACATGTATTCCAAACCACACCACCTAACTCACATCTCTAGACAAATGGTGCATGTATTCCAAACCACACCACCACTCACATCTCTAGACAAATGGTGCATGTATTCCAAACCACACCACTTCACTCACATCTCTAGACAAATGGTACATGTATTCCAAACCACACCACTTCACTCACATCTCTAGACAAATGGTACATGTATTCCAAACCACACCACCTAACTCACATCTCTAGACAAATGGTACATGTATTCCAAAACCACACCACTTCACTCACATCTCTGGACATATGGTGCATGTATTCCAAACCACACCACTTCACTCACATCTCTAGACAAATGGTACATGTATTCCAAACCACACCACTTCACTCACATCTCTAGACAAATGGTGCATGTATTCCAAACCACACCACTTCACTCACATCTCTAGACAAATGGTACATGTATTCCAAACCACACCACCTAACTCACATCTCTAGACAAATGGTACATGTATTCCAAACCACACCACTTCACTAACTCACATCTCTAGACAAATGGTGCATGTATTCCAAACCACACCACCTAACTCACATCTCTGGACAAATGGTGCATGTATTCCAAACCACACCACCTAACTCACATCTCTAGACAAATGGTACATGTATTCCAAACCACACCACTTCACTCACATCTCTAGACAAATGGTACATGTATTCCAAACCACACCACCTAACTCACATCTCTAGACAAATGGTACATGTATTCCAAACCACACCACTTCACTCATCTCTAGACATATGGTACATGTATTCCAAACCACACCACCTTCACTCACATCTCTGGACAGATGGTGCATGTATTCCAAACCACACCACCTAACTCACATCTCTAGACATATGGTACATGTATTCCAAACCACACCACCTCACTCACATCTCTGGACAAATGGTACATGTATTCCAAACCACACCACTTCACTCACATCTCTAGACAAATGGTACATGTATTCCAAACCACACCACCTAACTCACATCTCTAGACAAATGGTACATGTATTCCAAACCACACCACCTAACTCACATCTCTAGACAAATGGTACATGTATTCCAAACCACACCACTTCACTCACATCTCTAGACAAATGGTACATGTATTCCAAACCACACCACCTAACTCACATCTCTGGACAAATGGTGCATGTATTCCAAACCACACCACTTCACTCACATCTCTAGACAAATGGTACATGTATTCCAAACCACACCACCTAACTCACATCTCTAGACAAATGGTACATGTATTCCAAACCACACCACCTAACTCACATCTCTGAGACAAATGGTACATGTATTCCAAACCACACCACTTACTCACTCACATCTCTAGACTCATGTATTCCAAACCACACCACATCACATCTCTAGACAAATGGTGCATGTATTCCAAACCACACCACCTAACTCACATCTCTAGACAAATGGTACATGTATTCCAAACCACACCACCTAACTCACATCTCCAGACAAATGGTACATGTATTCCAAACCACACCACCTAACTCACATCTCTAGACAAATGGTACATGTATTCCAAAACCACACCACCTAACTCACATCTCTAGACAAATGGTACATGTATTCCAAACCACACCACTTCACTCACATCTCTGGACAAATGGTGCATGTATTCCAAACCACACCACTTCACTCACATCTCTAGACATATGGTACATGTATTCCAAACCACACCACCTAACTCACATCTCTAGACATATGGTGCATGTATTCCAAACCACACCACCTAACTCACATCTCTAGACAAATGGTACATGTATTCCAAACCACACCACCTAACTCACATCTCTAGACAAATGGTGCATGTATTCCAAACCACACCACTAACTCACATCTCTAGACAAATGGTGCATGTATTCCAAACCACACCACCTCACTCACATCTCTGGACAAATGGTACATGTATTCCAAACCACACCACCTAACTCACATCTCTAGACAAATGGTGCATGTATTCCAAACCACACCACTTCACTCACATCTCTAGACAAATGGACAAATGGTACATGTATTCCAAACCACACCACCTAACTCACATCTCTAGACAAATGGGTGCATGTATTCCAAACCACACCACTTCACTCACATCTCTAGACATATGGTACATGTATTCCAAACCACACCACCTAACTCACATCTCTAGACAAATGGTGCATGTATTCCAAACCACACCACCTAACTCACATCTCTAGACAAATGGTGCATGTATTCCAAACCACACCACTTCACTCACATCTCTAGACATATGGTGCATGTGTTCCAAACCACACCACCTAACTCACATCTCTAGACAAATGGTACATGTATTCCAAACCACACTTCACTCACATCTCTAGACAAATGGTACATGTATTCCAAACCACACCACTTCACTCACATCTCTAGACAAATGGTGCATGTATTCCAAACCACACCACTTCACTCACATCTCTAGACAAATGGTACATGTATTCCAAACCACACCACCTAACTCACATCTCTAGACAAATGGTACATGTATTCCAAACCACACCACCTAACTCACATCTCTAGACATATGGTACATGTATTCCAAACCACACCACTTCACTCACATCTCTAGACAAATGGTACATGTATTCCAAACCACACCACTCTAACTCACATCTCTAGACACAAATGGTACATGTATTCCAAAACCAGACCA
>NC_134831.1:109229542-109305762 GCF_004210375.1 Tachypleus tridentatus
GCACGATTATTTGTTCACGCCCTAAGTCACCGAAATCTTCAACTACTGACAGTTACTTGCCCATTTAACCTCGAGCAAGATCCATAGACGTCAATATTCTTTTTAATAAATAATAACGACGTGGTCTGGAACGGAAGGGCTCACATAGGTAAACATGGTTACTTTAATACAATGGAATTGTCAAAGTTGCATTTGCGTTCCAATATGGATGACATCAAAGAGCTGATTGATTCTTACCATCCTGTCCGATTTTCCTTACAGGAAAAATTTCTGAAACCTGTGTAATGGATGTGTGCGTGGAGTGGCGGCACCGCTGGTCGATCAGCATGTGCCTGTCCTGTCTTTGCCACTCGATACGCCCTTGAAGGCCGTAACCATCCGTGTTTCTTCTCTCTACTTGTCTCCTGAAGAGACCTGCGATCAATCGGACCTTGCTCTCATTGAACCATTACCATATCCCTCTTCATTCCTGGGGAACTTAAATGGACATAATCCGTTGTAAGGTAATATTGTAGAGCGTGTGCTTTTGGATCATAACCATTCTCTTCAATAATGATACTTATACCTATTTTCATGCACCTAGTCAGTCTTTTACTGTCACTGATCTCTCTATCTGTTTCCCTTAACTTTTCTTTCAGACTTCTTGGAGGTTGACAGTGACCAATTGGGTAGTAATCATTTTCCCCTCATTTTGAGGGATAATGGCCGTGATTGATGCCACCCACATGCATGTCATAGTAGAAGCTAGACTAAGTAAATTGGACATCTTTCACTACTCTTGGGGAATTTGATTCTATTGTCGTCTGTAAACCATCGACAGATGACTGTGTGGCAGCAGCAATTGACTGTATTGTCAAGCAGCTGCTCAATCTATTCCTAAAACCTCAACATGTTTTCCATGGTTTCCTCGTCCACGGTGAAATCCTGCCTGTTACATATCATGGAAAGCTCAAATCAGCCCTGCAATAACTTTCGTAGGTATACCACACGTTCAAACCGCATCACTTTCCAGTATGTTCTAGCACATGCTCCACAGGTAAAACGTCATAGCCAGAGGGAATCTTGGATTAAGTTCACAACTGCATCTCTTCTACCACTAGTTACAGAGTCATATGGCACAAGGCTCAAT
The DNA here is from genome assembly GCF_004210375.1 of Tachypleus tridentatus. Taxonomy (NCBI): domain Eukaryota; kingdom Metazoa; phylum Arthropoda; class Merostomata; order Xiphosura; family Limulidae; genus Tachypleus; species Tachypleus tridentatus. The sequence continues at coordinate 109,230,672 of NC_134831.1, forward strand.
AGGTTGTTGGGTATTATGCTTCTTCCTCCTTTCGATTTTGCTCTTCAATTGCTAGGAAGCTACTGATGTCCAGAGCATCGTCAATACTCTCAGCAAATGGTTTTCTCGTGTATCTAGAACTTCTGACTCTTCCTCTACCTTCTATACATGAAGACTCAGGCAGAGCGATCACCTCTTTCCTTTCAGGGTGATCGTCTCTATGAGTGTCATCGCTTCTTTACACTGGTAGAACTTGCGTTTGTTCTTTATCAATCAGGCAGTACATCTGTTGGACCTGATAATATTTACTGAGATGCTGTGTCATTTCTCTCCTGACTCGCTTGCTATTCTTCTGGTTGTTTTTAATCACATCTGTCAGGAGAATGCTTTCCTGATGCTTGACACCATGCTATTGTTCTCCCTTTTTCTAAGCCTGGGAAAGATCCCAAGATTTCTTCAAACAGGCCCAGCATGGCCAGTGGTTAGGGTATTCGACTCGTAAATCTGAGGGTTGCGGGTTTGAATCTCTGTCACATCAAACATGCTAGCCCTATCAGCCATGGCCAATCTCTCTATTCATTGGTAAAAGAGTAACACAAGAGTTGGTGGTTGGTGATGACAACTAGCTGCCTTCCCTCTAGTCTTACACTGCTACATCAGGGAACGCTAGTCCAAATAGATCTCGTGTAGCTTTGCGCCAAATTCAAAACAAAAAATCAATCAAATTCTTCAAACTACCGTCCAAGCTGTTGCTGCAAGGTCTTAGAGAGGATGGTTAATGCTCGTCTTGTTTGGTTCCTCGAATCAAACAACCTCCTCTCGCTCGCCCATTGTGGGTTTTGACGACAGTGCTATACTGTGGGCCATCTGATTTGACTTGAAACGTCAATAACGGAAGCCTTTCTCAAGCGATAACATCTTATTTCTACATTTCTTTACCTTGAGATAGCTTATGATACTATATGAATGTATGACGTGTTGCAGAGACCTCCACTCATACAGGTTGTGTGGTCATTTGCCAAATTTTATTAAACATTATTAATGAACCAGCGATTGCAAGTCGTGCGGTCTCACCACTTTTACGTTCTTTCCCTCAGGAATTTGGAGTCCTTCAAGGCTGTCTTAAGTGTGACACTTTTCATCACGAAGATTAGTGCCATCAGTGGACAATTCACTCTACAGTTGCAAATGGTCTCTATGTCGATGAGTTCCATATCTCGTGTTAATTGTCGAGCATGAGGTTTATTGAGAGAGGCTACAGACCGCCATCAATCATTTACTGAAGTAGATCACAGCAAATGGTTTTATACTTTCTCTCTCTGAAACCATTTGCATGCACTTCTACTGCTAATGGGATATTCCCCCAATCCTGAGCACCACCTTGGAGAAGTTGTGCTTCCCGTGGTCCCTGAGGCAAAGTTCTTGTGACTTATCCTTAACTATAAGGTGACCTATATTTTACACATCTATCAGCTATGTGTCAAGTGTGTAATGAAAATGAACATCCTCCATGTCCTCTCTTCCACTTCTTGGGGAAAGAAACAATGTTGTAAACTAAACATCTATCATGTTCTCATTAGATCAAAACTGGACTATGGGTCTCTGGTTTATGGCTCTGCCAGGACCTCAGCCTCGAATATGCTGAATCCTGTTCATCACCAAGAGGCACTTCTTCAGTCCAGAGATTTTACATGAACCTCCTCTATACCTCCGAAACTGTCTTTATTGTATAACTTCGATACTCAGCATCCAATGTGGGGTTGTGTTTTCCTTCCTCAATGGATCATGCCTTTTCAGAATAGGCATTATCTCTTTTGGCCTTTGTATCCAGGCACAGTTGGCTGAATTAGGCCTGTCCTTAGATGATGATGATGGTGTATCCACTGGCCAGCCCATCCCACCATGGCTTATTACTATCCCCAAATGTGACATTTCTTTGTGCCATCTGAAGAAGGCAAATATACCCGACTGGAAGTACCGTTTTCTGTTTGTCATACATCTTTCGAACCATCCTTCCATTCCCATTTATAGGATGGTTTCAAATCAGGTGACTCTGGGAGTACTGCCATGGTTTGTTGTGATTCAGTAGTTGCATACAGGATCCCCTCTACAGTTTGTGTTCACTGCCGAATTGTATACCATTTCTCTTGTCCTAGATCACATGAAATACATGAACTGTACTATTTATACCAATTCGCTCTATACTGGGCCCTTGAATCGCTTCACGTTAGTTCTTACCTTCTTCTCTTCGATATTCAAAGCCGACAAGCCTGTTTCACTTTATCATCTATTTCTATCGAGTTCTTCTTGATATCGGGCTACGTTGGAATCCGCGGGAACGAGCTCGTTGATATCGCATCTAAGTCTGTCTGTTCTAGTGTTACCACTGCCGTGTCTATCTCGTACATGGACTATACTCCTACATTCAAGGCTCGGTTCCGCTCCAGGTGGCAGTCAACTTGGAATGAGCAATATAATAACAAACTTTTCTAGATCATATGTATTTAATAAATAAACAAACTTTTAGTTAGTGCAAGACAGGAGTACTTAATAAATAAACACCGTGTTGGTTACCTTAAAACAGGTGTATTTAATATATTATCTATTCTGTTTCTTCTTTACCTACTCCAGGCTTCTTTCTTTAAGTCTCGAGTCTAATTTCTTCCTTTACACTGTCTTTTCTCTTGTTCCAACGAAACAAATTCACAAAATGTTAATCAGTTTCTTCCTACGACTTGTGTCACGTGATCTATTCTTTCTTTATATACTTTTTTAACAACAAAATGAAATATATTTCAAAAGGTTTTTATTAAGTTACAGTGATGAACATTTATTATATAGAACAGTTGGATGACATTGGTTCTGTACCACAATGGCTCCTGAAGATAAATGTCAAATGGTAATTTTTCCTGATAAAAGCCAACTAGAAACCTTTTCAAGTGACTCGTACGATAAATGTTACTAAATGTATACATCTTACATTTTAAAGAATTTATGAAGCAAGCAGTATATTTCTTTCTTCTGTTAAGAACCTCAACTCCACCCAACACTTCTGATTTTCGGCTTTCTAAACATTCGGTGAGATTATCTTATAAACATCACATTTTTAAGTTCTGTGTTAAAAATTCGAAGTTATAAATTAGAGCTTTTTATTTTCTTGCATGCGTAAAACTTTCAACAGTTCACATCTACAGTATTGAACCATTTTCAGTTATTATCTCATAACGAGGCAAAGTGATTAGATTGCTTCGATTTTTTATCACCAAAACGCGCTCCACATATTGAAACCGCATGTCAGACAATATTCAACAATATTGTGAATATTGTTGAGTAGGTGACTTCCCTATGGCTGTCAGTTCAGTATTTGACACAGATAGACCTCGTGTTGCTTTACATGGAATCATAAACAAATAAAACAGTGTCACTGCTTGTGACATGGGCCTGGCATGGCCAAGCGCGTAAGGCGTGCGACTCGTAATCCGAGGGTCGCGGGTTCGCGCCCGCGTCGCGCTAAAAATGCTCGCCCTCCCAGCCGTGGAGGCGTATAATGTGACGGTCAATCCCACTATTCGTTGGTAAAAGAGTAGCCCAAGTGTTGGCGGTGGGTGGTGATGACTAGCTGCCTTCCCTCTAGTCTTACACTACTAAAGTAGGGACGGCTATCACAAATAGCCCTCGAGTAGCTTTGTGCGAAATTCCAAAGAAACAAACAAAGCTTGTGACATCTTCCATCTCAATATTTCTATGGTTCAAATGCTTCACAGTTTCAGTTTATTGATTTTCACTTTGCCATATGAGTAATAATGATTTATTATTTGACTGACTTTGCTTGTTCAGTTTTCGGATATTTAGTTTGCAGAGAAATGTGTAAGAGTAAGCGAAACTCTTGTAGTAGTGTACAGTAGTTAAACTAACTTTGAGAAGTTGTAGGCGATAAAATAAAGTTTTCTTTAAGTAGTTTGGCCTTTTTTAAAATGTGAATTCAAAGGAGGTGCCATCCAACTTGGTACCTGAAAGTTTTGTCACGCTGTGATTTTATAATTATAGATTACGAGTCGCACGCCTTAACACGCTTGGCCATGCCGGGCCCTTAAAGGGAAGTAAAAACATAATTAGTGGAAATTATGAAACAATGGGAAGAAAACTAAGAAGACGGTGATTTAAAGGAAGAAAAAAAGGAATCATTTGAAACTTAAGAGAATTACAAAAATAAAGGAAATAGTAAAGAATTATAACAACGAAATCAAATAAAGTTACCTAGAAAGACCACCTACAGTTCTAATAATTATCAGTCATTGTCTGCCCCATTACAGAGAAAAGTAACAACTGCCAGATATTACTGGCAGCTTCATCAAGCAGGTTTTAAATTCAAAGATGTGAAAAAGCTTTCCCAGTTATCTTATCGAAATATTCAATATGAAATGATGGACTTGTTGACACATGACCAATGCATAGCTGCCATAATGGACGACGATAAATACATCTTCAAGGGTAGCTGTCCATCTTGCAATGGAACAAACAGAGATGTAATTGAACACTCAAATCTTCTGAAATAACGGGATCTACAGATCAAGTGGTGTGGAAGCACCAACTGCCTCAGAGGAAATTCTGGAAGAAATCAAAAGAGTAGTTTGGAAATTAGTTTAATTATAATAGAAAAAGTAAATTACAAGACATTTCAACTACAATTTAAAAATGACATATTTTCAGAACCTTAGACAGAAATCTTTAGAAGTAAAACTTCCCAAGGGATAACGAAGGACAGTGCCATAAACATGGATAAAATGGACATTACATTGGAGGCTGAACTAAAGCAATTCTTGATAATAAATATGGATAAAATGGACATTACATTGGAGGCTGAACTAATGCAATTCTGATAATAAACATGGATAAAATGGACATTACATTGGAGGCTGAACTAAAGCAATTCTTGATAATAAATATGGATAAAATGGACATTACATTGGAGGCTGAACTAAAGCAATTCTTGATAATAAATATGGATAAAATGGACATTACATTGGAGGCTGAACTAAAGCAATTCTTGATAATAAATATGGATAAAATGGACATTACATTGGAGGCTGAACTAAAGCAATTCTTGATAATAAATATGGATAAAATTGACATTACATTGGAGGCTGAACTAAAGCAATTCTTGATATTAAACCAATTTGAAGATGCAAGGAAAATGAGCCAAGAGAGACCAAGGAATAATTGACTTAACCAAGCATTGGAAACTGAATTTATGGGATAAAGCTTAGCAAAAAGACTACATTTGGACTAAATAAAATAAAAGTTCTTTATTTAAACAAGGCATTTGATGAATTAATGGATTCGTCGTTGTTAGACCTTGCATCACCTTAATGCAATCGGTTTCTGCCCTGCTAATCCAACCTGGTTCTAACATTTGTTAATTCACCCTGTTTTCAGAATGTTTAATCCACCTTGAGTTTATGATTTTTAATAAATGCTGGTTCTACACTAGTTTTACCATTTTTATTTCACACTGTTTTAAATATTGTAAATCCACATTGGTTTTACCACTGTTCATTATAATCTGGTAAAGAAAGCTGAGAAACTGTCTCCAGAAATAATACATTATGTTGTTGTAATTAGAATATAATATTTCAGCAAGAGTAAGAATCACTTTTACTGTGGGAAGTTCCTTTACATATGTTGCATAGGTATTTCTTCAAGGTAGGGAATAGACTTCATGTGGAAATACAGATGTAAGGTTAGACATACTTAGAACATACTGACAATCTATAATCAAGAAATCCCAGAGTACCATATACTATTACCCAAACACAAGTTGAGCTTTCTGGATTGAAGTATAAAATACTTAAGAAAACCAACCCAAATGCAACAGATCAGAATCTAGAAAGGTAGATACTGTAAACAAAATAGGTCACTTTTGGAATTGCCCTGGTAGAAGAACGACCGAAAGATTAGACTAAAAGAATACTTGACTGAACCTGCTGAGAAGCCTGTGGTTTCTGACCTAATCAATTCAAGAGTGTCACAAGGTAGAGAACCACCAATGGACTCATTCAACTTTTTACACAAAAAATAGCTCTTCCAGCAGGAGTAAAATGTGGAATTTCTCATTAACAAATATGTCACGCCATCTTCATATCATAAGCCAGATAAAACATAAATCACTCCAATAGTTGATAAATGGATAATTTAGGAACAATATATTGGTAATAAAGATAGATTTTCATTTGTAGAATATGCGAGGCAAAATTTAACATTTGATTTACCATTTGTCATTGAGGCATTCCAATTTTGATTAATTCCACCCTCATCAGTAAACCTGGACAAGGAAAAACAGGAAAACATAAGATTAAGCTTCCTATCTGTCAGTAAAAAAAAGTTCACATCATCAGTAGAAAGATTTTTGGTTTCTAAAACAAAATTCTGATTGTATTTTTCTACAAATTTAATTAATGATCTAATTACAGTATTCGCTTTAATTTCAAATATATAAAGGTTGTTAATTCTTAAGTGGGCTCGGCATGGCCATGTGTTTAAGATGCTCGACTCCTAATCTCAGGGCCGCGTGCTCGAATCCTTGTCATACCAAACATGCTTGTTCTTTCAGTCATACTATTCGTTGGTAGAAGAGTAGCTCACGAGCTGAAATGGGTGGTGATCACTAGCTTCCTAATCTCTCGTCTTACACTGTTAAATTAGAGCTAGCTAGCGCAAATAGCCCTCTCGTAGGTTTGCGCGAAATTTAAAACAAACAAGTGATTCCTAAGTGTAACTTTTTTATTAATTGTAAGCAGATAACGTGATATTGAAGAGGATGCACGAATGTAACAAAACTAATTTATTTGATATCAGACCTCTAGCAGTTTGTTTTACTTGTGTTTTTCACTCTTATAATTTGACAGCTAGGATACCTTGGAAGTTCTAAGACTTGATGTTAAGTTTTGTTCTTGCACAGTTGAACACAGATTACAAATACAGCATTCTACGAAGTGTTGTTTGGTTAGATTAGTTAAACAAATAAACGTCAAGATAGTCAAGAAGATAGAAAGTAGAATAATTTCAAGACAAAGAGTGAATTAGTGAGTGTGTTAGTTATCACGGTAAATGTATGTTTTACGTTAGCTAACGAAATTTGTAATGTAGGCTCTCAGCAATTTATGACAGTGTACAAGTGTTCAAATTGGTAGAACCTTTAAAGGAGAAATAAAATAACTTATCAACGTTATGTGCAGGTTGAATCATTTTCCCCAGATAAATAAAAAACATGTCAATGAAAGAACAATGCCGTAACACTAATACCAGAGTGTTATATTATTTTTTGGGAAATTCAATAAAATTTTGACTAAACTGCAGCTTTAATTGAAGATCACTACAAGGGGAGAAGGGGTACGTAAGTTATTCGAAAGTTCTTAGTATAATAATAGATTTATTGGTATGTAATCAATTTATAGACTTCTTATGAAAGAGGATATGAAATTAGGCTGAAAAGAAATAGATTCCTGTCTTTAAAGAAAGTTCTGTAGGTCGTGATGGACTAGACTTTATTAAAAATCTTAGATGATCTTACAAAGAGACTATCTAGAAGTTACTGGGATATCAGATTTTACACTACTAGAATGTCTACTCCCCCAATACTCTAGAAGGATTGAAACAATTAGTTAGATGACCAATTAAACAAAACATAGAAAATACACCTAAAGATAATAGGTGTTTCAAGTAAAACTTAAAGAAACAAATTACCGGGAACTGCTGACAAAGGTATTTATGGAATAATAGTTTTCAAAGGATACCAGAAACAGGTTGCTGTTATAATTGTTTATTAAACAGAGAAAACAGAGTCCAAGTACATCAAAGGAAGAGCAGAGAGCTAAAGAGACATGAAGAAATTAAGAGATAGTTGGATTTATGAAGCGAAGGTCAGATGAAAATACTTCATGTACTACGAGTAAGACAAATTCATTATGTAATAAAAATCGTCCACGACTACACATGTTTATTGATGGAAAACCCTGCAGCCACAATTGATCATCCTTGTTTGTTTATGAAAGTTTGTCAATAGCCTCAAAGAGATGAAGAAAGAAAAGTAATTAATACGAACAGCAAGTAGACATAAGTTTCCAACAAAAGAAGTTTAAAGTTACCCTTACGATAAAAGTTTCTTTATTACTCATGATGTATGGGTAGTTGACCTCGAGGAATAGAGCATTTTGGAAACTGACTTGATGCAGAAGGATGGATGTGAGTTCTTACAAACTTCAGAATAACTGCACGGTTGCTAAACAGGTAATTTATGTACACTACATGGCAGTTACTGCACTGAAGGTTGGATATCCAATTAAAATAGGGGTGGTGGTCATTGTACCACCAAAAATTAAGTAACTCGCATCAGAAATTATAATAATAGCAATAATGTTTCATTTAGTGACTGGATCAAAATGTCGTGAGAGATTTGTAGTTGAAAGAATTCTCTTGGATGTGAAGAATAGAAATGTTAACAATGACTTCATTCAGAAAAGATTAAAATTGTCATTAGAAGTAATTTAGTTATGTTGTAAGTACTAATAAAACTGGCTTTTACTAAAGCGATGTGTTATGGGCTTATGGCTGAACAGTTTTAGTCATGAGAAATGACAGACTCAAAAGTCAACTTGGTGTTCAGAAAAGAGGCAATATATACGAATGGTGATTCACCATGACCATCTTTGGAATCAGTGAGAAAATGGCTTAACTGTGTACCTCAGAGAAGAACTTGCCAACAGAGTCTCGACGCGTGGAAAAGATCAGAGTTCCTGATGAGGATGCCTCTAGAAGAACATCAAAGAGAGAGTTATATTGATTCACTTCACTATATTTCAAGGACGAACTACTCCAACCAGATACAATAACGTACATCCAAATTACATATCACGGAACTCTAAAGAGAAAAACCAACAATAAAGTGGTGAATGGGAAATTTAATATAGTATTTACTTTTTATATTGAAATTTTATAATCCAAGAAGTGAAAGCATTCTAAATTATTTTTCTAATTTGTTAGCTAGAGTGTGAAAAATGCCTAGAAATCTCTAATGTTTGACACCAAATTTTGTTCTAGCACATTAAAAGATGGATTACAGATAACATATTATATGAAAAATCATTAGCTCAAGTTAGTTAATTAAAGAGTTGAAAGATAGTCAAAAGTAGCTGGCAGAATGTTTACACAGCATATTGTGATTTCTAGATACAATGAACTAGTCGGTTTGTTGACTATTGCTGTAAGTTGATTTTTTATTTTTACTTTAGTAAACGCCACTAGTAAAATAGGCCTCATCAATTTATAAAAGCGCACACGAGTCCAAGTTTGTAATAGCCAGGTGGATTAAGGCGTTCGACTCGTCATCTGAGGGTTGTGGGCTCGAATCCCAGTCGCACCAAACATGCTCGCCCTTTCAGCCGTGGGGGCGTTATAATGTGACGGTCAATACCACTATTCGTTGGTAAAAGAGTAGCCCAAGAGTTGGCGGTGGGTGGTGATGACTAGCTGCCTTCCCCTAGTCTTCTGCTAAATTAAGGACAGCTAGCGCAAATAGCCCTTGTGTAGTTTGCGAGAAATTAAAAAAAAACAAAACCAAGTTTGTAATATCGTTAAAAGAAAAGAAACTGAATTATTTTTGGAACGTGAAAATGAACATACAAGTTTATTTATATGTTTGTCTTAGTACTGTTAGAAAGGCATTTCTGTTTGAACGTCATTTGTAAAGTGAGTTTTACAAATGTACCAGCTTGTAGAACCGTTAAGGACAAATAGACTATATTTGTTGTCATACCGGACTTTTCATATTATTTACGCCAAATAATTAAACAAAAACAAATGCTTGTCCAACAACAGAATACGTTACATCTATAAGATACAAGTGTGTTATTCATTGTGCTCCACCAGGGAGTTGCAATCGCACAACGAAAACAAATTTCAGTGAAAATATATATTTACATACGCTATACTACTAATTATTTTTGTTTTATTATTTGTACTATTGAGAAAATTTTTCTGTCGCTGCCTTTTGTATTGAGTTTATTCTTTGCAGTGCTTTTCCCAAAGTGGGTTATTACAGATACGTGCTTCTGTTGTGCAAGTGTAGAAATACCACAGTTGTAGGTTATGTATGTCACTGCACCTGAGAATACCACGCTCTTAATTTTAAAGATAGAACTTCTGTATGGACTTGTAAGAACTTTGTATGATCTTCAAAAATTTATCTCGAAGTGGCTAACTCTAAATCATATTTTTTAAATGTCCAGGTTGTTAATAGGAATTTCTTTCAATGAGGTTTACTATTAGGTCATGCAGTTGATAGAATGTCACATGAACCAGTAAAGACCAATAACTGGATAGGCAAGAAACAAAACCAGAAACTCATTACAGGCCACGTATCGTGCGACTTCTACCATCACTTGGGGTGAAATTCGTAAGGGTTGAGAAACGAGAGAAGTACTTCAGCTTTATATGTTTCTGTTCTTAAAGCTTTTAATTTAGGTTTAAGTACGTTGTTTGAGTAAATTATAATTAGGCATATCTATTATTACACTGTTTTCATCCTTTTAATTTTACTCATTTTTTTTTAAATAATCTTATACAAGATGCACAGTAAATAAGTAATATCTATGGTTACCTATGAAACATTGTAACTATACATAAAATATTTAGTATATACAATAATAATTAAGTTTTTAATAAAAGGTACTTAAGTTATTTAAACTTTGTTTATTTTTATCATTAAGCTGTAAGTTAGGTTGATATGTATGAGAGGATGAATGTGGACACTAAAATGTACAATTTGATAAACTGAAGGTGACAGTTTCATATTTTCTGTTGGTATAAAGTAGTTCTTATATACAAGTTTTATAAGATACCACTTTGCTAACAGAAACAAGATTTCATTATACTGTTGTTTTCAGTACATCAAAGGTAAAATGCTTAAGATAAGGCAAGGAGTGAAAAGGTCGGTTGAACTTATTTACAGTTCAGTTACCCGTAATTGGGAAATTAATTTGTGCTTGATGATTATTTCTGTGACAATTGTTATGTATATGTAATTTCAATTAATTAGTTGCTGGAATGATTGAAAGTATTAATAATGAAACACTAACTTCTATTCATCATTTTAGTCATTTTTACAGTTAATCAATTAATTTACCTTACAATATAACATGCAGGAATTACTCGTGAGTACTGAAAGTAATGTTACTATATCGTATGAAGTTTTATTTGTTCAATTACTATTATTAATGTACATTTTTTTAATACCAGTAAGCTTAATATTATTTTTTGACTTTCTTGTATCTCTGTTAGAGAGTGCTGTTATTCTAGTGCATTTCACTTATGTTAAATGTACTGATCGTTTTCATACACTCTCACATTTCTCAGACAAGGAAAGCTGTGAGTTTGTACATGAAATAATGACGTTATTAATGTTGGTAATAAAAGTATAGTGATTAATCTCATTATATGATAGAACTTGTTTGTAAACACTTCACTTTATCGGCTTCAATTTCTAACATACAAATTACGTTTGTGAGATATGATTTCATACAAATTACGTTTGTGGGATGTGATTTCAGTTTGTTTGGAACAATGGACAAGTAACTAAAACTGAAGTGTAAATACAACAAATTTTTAACAATAATTCTCTCTCATGATTTTCACTTTTTCATATTCTATCAACATAACTTGATTACAAATTAAATTCAAAACCTCTAAGGTACCAAAATCCTTGTTGAATTACTTTCATACTGTTGATAAATACGTGACTGAATGTCCGTGAAACAATTTTCAGCATGTTTTAACTTGTTTGTAATTCTCCACTTTTGTCTTCTGTGTTGTTTATTGTGGTTGTATCTGGACATATAAATGCTTTCCCACCATAATTTAGATTTTCTTCACTGTCAGTTGAGAAGTGTTTGATACTGCAAACAAAACCTGAAATATTTTATTATCTTATCCACATTGTCTTTCTCTAACATATAGAGAATTCTTGTGACTGTATTGTCAGCTCTATTTAATTTATACATTTCAGGTATTTAATTCTGTATGGTTTACTGGTGGTTCTTGCATTTATGTAGATGCTCACATGCTAAAAACCATATGTTATTTTTCTAATAAAAACAGCAATAATAAATACAAAAATGTTTTGCTTGCATAGTTTAACCTACATTGTCTGATGGGCAAGATTTATTATTAACCTTTATATAGCCTCTTGTGAAGTTTTCTGTTCCATGTAGTGATCCATCCTCTTGTGAAGCTCGCCTGTTGCATTTGGTGGTCTGTCCTCTTGTGAAGCTCTCCTGTTGCATTTGGTGGTTCGTCCTCTTGTGAAGCTCACCTGTTTCATTTGGTGGCCCGCCCTCTTGTGAAGCTCGCCTGTTGCATTTGGTGGCCCGTCCTCTTGTGAAGCTCGCCTGTTGCATTTGGTGGTCCGTCCTCTTGTAAAGCTCGCCTGTTGCATTTGGTGGTCCGTCCTCTTGTGAAGCTCGCCTGTTGCATTTGGTGGTCTGTCCTCTTGTGAAGCTCGCCTGTTGCATTTGGTGGTCTGTCCTCTTGTGAAGCTCGCCTGTTGCATTTGGTGGTCCGTCCTCTTGTGAAGCTCGCCTCTTGCATTTGGTGGTCTGTCCTCTTGTGAAGCTCGCCTGTTTTTATTGCCTTGGTTCTGTCAGAAATTGTTTTAGAAATATAGCAATGATTAAATTTTCAGTGATACCTAAACCTTTCCTAAGTAATCTTCTGTTGTTTTGAATGTAGAATACATTGTAATTTTAGTTTCTAGTAACCTGTTATATTTGTAAATTATTTCCCTTAACCTTAATTATAAATATTAATAACTGATTTCACATAATTAGTAGTTGTGAAAACTAAGACTGCATTAATTAACTTGATAATTGTAATTTTATTTTTATTGACTAGGCTGTCAAGTTGCATTTTGCCTGAAATGTCTTACATGTATGTGATTAAAGAAAGTGCCAACTCATCATAGTGGTAGTTATGAGTAGACATAGTCAGATACTTTCTTTCAAGCTTCATGGTTTGGAGACTACGAACTGAAAGTGGTACAAACATGAATCGCTATAAAGGCAAAAGAAAGACAGATGCATCAGCTTCCTTTTCAACAGGAAGAAAAATGAAGGACAGTAATATAGAACACTGTTATGAAGGAAAGGGCACTATATCAAACCTACTTCCTCATTTTGGATTTATCAGAACTGAAAAACCATATGGTGAAACAGTTTCTTTTGATGTGTTCTCTTTTGAAGATGGTAAAAGTAAAATCACTTTCAGATTTACCACTTAAAGTGGGACAAGAAGTAAATTACCTTGCAGAAGAGGGCGTGATGGTAGTAAAGCAAAGTATTATGCTTACCGTGTATGGAGACCCGAGTACCACAAAATATTTAGTAAAAGTCCTTCATTAGGAAGGAACACTGCACATAGTTTGAGTAGCAGCGGTAGGGTCTCGGATATGTCTTACCAAGATTCGATGGTATCAGTAACTGGTTCAGAAAAGTCAAACTCTTACAGTTCAAATACCTTTTCAAGTCTTTCAAGTATGAGTGAAGATACATTAGAGATATGCTCTCACACAGAAGAAAAACATGCATCAGGTACTTGCAGAGAAGCTAAAAAACTAATAGAACAGAAGGGGAAAATTTATCCTGAAGGGGAAACAAAAGCACAAATAATTTTTGGAACACCAGAAGAATATGTTTTGGTTATAAATGATGTTGTATTTTATCATGAACATCCAGTTACAAGTTTAATGTGGCATATTGATGATGGAGAGTGTGTTAAGTTTGATGCAGTTCAAAATGATAGCTTTTCTGGTTTTCATTGGATTGCCATCATGGTTTGGGTAGGAAATCGACCAAAATGTTCTTTGACAGATGACATTAAAAACAAAGATAATGTGGAAAAACTAATTAAAAAATATGAACACATTTTAAGTAAGCAAGTATAATTCTTCCAATTCATTGAAGTATTCAGTAGGTGAGAATGAGGGGTTTAAATATGAATGGGGAGAAGCCAGTCTCTCAGCAAACGATACAAGCTCCTATACTACTTATTTATCTGATGATGAGAATGAAAAACATCATGTGAGTGAGTGCCAAGTAGAAAACTCTTCAAGCAACGGGAAGAGTGACTGTGTTTCTGGGATACTTCATGAGAAGTTTGGAAGAGAAGTGATAGGAGAATATTTAAATACTAGCTGCAAGAAAGATAGTTTAGTTACATTGAAGAAGCTATCTGAGTGTGTATTAACAGAAGAAAAGATGAAAGATATACCTGGGTTAACAGAAGAAAATGTTACTAAAGATATACCTGGGTTAATAGGACAAAATGTTGAAGATATACCTGGGTTAATGGAAGAAAACAGATTGGAGCCATCTGTGGAGATGTTCAAGAGAACCTGAAACCATCATCTTAAGATAGATAAAAAAGTTGAGGTGTTTTGTACTAATACAATCTGTGAAATAGTTCATAAACCACATCTACCCAAATGTAGCCCATTTATTGTAAGCATAAATGGAGAAAATAAAATAGGTGAAGTTTGTGACAAGGCTAAGTCGGTAAAAATCAGAATTGTGTATCTGAAATCTAATACTCCAGGTGCTGATAAAGTTAAGTATCCACTTTTGAAAAATATTGCTTTTGCAGAGGGAACTGTGAACAGTGTTAATGAGTTTTTTGTCTTTTTGAACATAAAAAATTCAGTTGCACCTGTTTTCTTGAGTAAAATCTATCTTGATGGAAAAGAAGTGAGTAAAAACAACAGAAATTTGAAAAGTATTTTTGAAGAAAATGAACTTGTTTACTTTGCTTATATGCATGCTCTTCTGAGTAGTAATTCTGAATGGGTTTATGTATATCTTCTATGGAAAGGACAGAAACCAAAAACATTTGTCAAACCTACAGCAGAAGACTTTATTGAAAAGTTGGGGTTCAGGAACATTATAATCTTGGGGAGTGAGATAATACCACAGAACAGACAAGAGGAACAAATCAACAGTGGACATAAAGGTTTTTTTTTTCTCAATTATTTTTTGCCTTTATTCCTAGTAGCACATTTTGTCAAAACTCAGTTAACCTATACATAAGATTTTGAGAAATGTTCACTGACTCTCAAGTCAGAAAATAATCTGTATTTTATATCATAACTTAAAAAGAAGAGTAAAAAAAAGTCTTAACTAACTTGTATATATATAACTGAATATTTTTATCTGTTTTTGGTGGTATTGGCAATCATGAATGTTAATTTTAGTTCAGTTTAAATATAATAGGTTTCCCAATAATAAAATATGGAAATTTATATTAATAACATTGGAAAGTGATGGATATCAAATAATTTGAATAACTTCTTAGGATATATGAATGATTTGTAAATTATTGTTCTGAGGATATTCATTGTTCAGAGAGTGTTTGGATTAGATTGTTTGTACATAAATAAGGTAGGAGTTTGCTTGTTTGGGAGAGCTATCAACCTTCAGCTGGGATTAAACATTGGAGAGGGCCAGAATAATGAAGATAAAACACAGTTAGAGAAAGATATTCTGTATGAACAAGGTACAAAGGTAATTTTAACAGTAGACTAATTTGTCATTAATGTAAAATTAGAAGTAAAATGAATTATTTTGAGCTCTGGCCAGAACAGAGAATTTATTTGTTAATGAGGGTAGACCACTGGTAGGAATCAAACTCTGAATTCATCTGTCAATGAGGGTAGAGCACTGGTAGGAATCAAACTCTGCTCTAATTGGAAGAACTTAAACATGGTTAAATGTAGATGATTTTGATGACAGAATGTGTTTTTAAAATACAGGGTTAGAGGCTATTTAATATGGATATAGAGTATAAAAGAAAGGGACAGGAGTGGCTTTATACATAATATACAATTTACATGGTATTAAAGATAATAGGATTGAATTCACTTGGGTTTCTGTCCATGGAATAAGTTCTTAGTAGGAACTTGTTACAGACCATCAGATGAAACTAACAATATTAGTGAAAAACTGTATAATGAGGTTAAGATTTCAGATGCTAAATTAATATCACTCATAATTATGACTTCATTAAGACATATTGACTGGGAAATGATAGAAACAAACCATAAGAGAGAGAGAGGTTTTTGGAAACTGTTCAGGATGGCTTTCTTTAAGAGAGTATATATTGGGGAATAACTGGATACGAGTGATTATTATTGTATTAGTTTTGCTACATATACTGATAATAAATAATGGTATTTTTGTTAGAAATTTCAAAAAGATAAGTTTTGAAAGGATGCGACAAGAATTATATGTTGTGAATTGTGCAGCTGAGGTGTTTGGATACACTGATCAGATGTGGAAAATGTTTAAATATAAATTTTTAAACATTCAGCATTAACACAATCATTATAGAAAGAGAAGAATAGCTACAAATACACAAACCAGGTTGGATCACAAAGGTGGCTACAAATAAACCAGGTTGGATCACAAAGGTGGCTACAAATAAACCAGGTTGGATCACAAAGGTGGCTACAAACAAACCAGGATGGATCACATAGGTGGCTACAAATAAACCAGGTTGGATCACAAAGGTGGCTACAAACAAACCAGGATGGATCACATAGGTGGCTACAAACAAACCAGGTTGGATCACAAAGGTGGCTACAAACAAACCAGGATGAATCACAAAGGTGGCTACAAATAAACCAGGATGAATCACAAAGGTGGCTACAAATAAACCAGGTTGGATCACAAAGGTGGCTACAAACAAACCAGGATGGATCACAAAGGTGGCTACAAACAAACCAGGTTGGATCACAAAGGTGGCTACAAACAAACCAGGTTGGATCACAAAGGTGGCTACAAACAAACCAGGATGAATCACAAAGGTGGCTACAAATAAACCAGGTTGGATCACAAAGGTGGCTACAAACAAACCAGGATGGATCACATAGGTGGCTACAAATACACAAACCAGGTTGGATCACAAAGGTGGCTACAAATAAACCAGGTTGGATCACAAAGGTGGCTACAAACAAACCAGGATGGATCACATAGGTGGCTACAAATAAACAAACCAGGTTGGATCACAAAGGTGGCTACAAATAAACAAACCAGGTTGGATCACAAAGGTGGCTACAAATAAACAAACCAGGTTGGATCACAAGGGTGGCTACAAATAAACAAACCAGGTTGGATCACAAGGGTGGCTACAAATAAACAAACCAGGTTGGATCACAAGGGTGGCTACAAATAAACAAACCAGGTTGGATCACAAGGGTGGCTACAAATAAACAAACCAGGTTGGATCACAAAGGTGGCTACAAATAAACAAACCAGGTTGGATCACAAAGGTGGCTACAAATAAACAAACCAGGTTGGATCACAAAGGTGGCTACAAATAAACAAACCAGGATGGATCACAAAGGTGGCTACAAATAAACAAACCAGGATGGATCACAAAGGTGGCTACAAAAATACAAACCAGGATGGATCACAAAGGTGGCTACAAAAAAACAAACCATGTTGGATCACAAAGGTGGCTACAAAAAAACAAACCAGGTTGGATCACAAAGGTGGCTACAAATAAACAAACCAGGTTGGATCACAAAGGTGGCTACAAATAAGCAAGCCAGGTCGGATCACATATCTTGAATAATTGATGAATAAAAATGATACAAGATGACTATATTAATATTGAGTTGGTTAAAAAAATGAAAATTTAAAAAATAATAATGCTACCTGGATAGATAATATATCCTCAGAATTTTGAATGACATTAAAGATTGGATATGTGCACAAATTACTATGTTTTGTCAATCTTTGAATAGTGTGGAGATTGGAAGTTAACTATTGTAATTTTATCTTTTCAAAAGAGGTATTAAAAACTGCCCCCATAATTACAGACAATTAGTATTATATCATCATGGGAAAAGTTTTGAAAGGTATGTTAAAAGATACTTTGTAAAGTCATTTAACCTGTTCAGTGCCGTAGACGAGGTAACTTGTCCAAGCCGATCCGTAACACTGCCACGGATGAGTTATTGTTTCATGTTTTGTACATATTTCTTCATTTTGTGTTCTACTGTAAGTTTGGCTTAGAGAAAAATAGTATTTGTTGCTTATTTCCTTTGTTTTAAAAATTACTGAATTTTGCTCAAAAAAGCCTGGCATAGTAGTTGCCATAGCAGCTGAAGTACTTGGCAGTCAACACTAAGGGAAAATCTTGCTTTACAAATCTTTAGACATTCTTTGAAACTGTTAATGTTTATGTAGATGATGGTAAAGATGTAGATTTGGTGTATCTGGATTTTCAGAAAACTTTTGACAAAGTGACACATAACAGGCATGTAAAGAAACTTGTCTCTGCAAATGTGGAGGATAAGTTAACTAATTGGATGGAAGAAAGCAGAAGGTTGTTATAAATAGAGTTCAATCAAACTGGATTAATGTTGTAAGTGGTGTATCTCAGGGTTCAGTCTTAGGACCTTTTACTCTGTTTTATTTACATTGATGACATGGATGAAGGAACGGTCAATAAATTATTACATTTACTGATGATATCTTGGGTGGAGCTAGCTGTGAAGAGGATGCTGCTGATTTACAAAATGATTTATATCATTTAGTGAGTTGGGTGAATAAATGGTAGATGTGTTTTAATTATAATATATAAATATAAGATAATGTATGATCTTAACAGTGTCATGAAGGAGAGGTATCTAAGTGTAATGGCTGATCAGTCTCTTAGCCATCCTAACTATATGATGTTGCTAGTGGTAGGGCAAATAAGGGTTTATTTGGATCTACAGAAATATTGAACACAAGTCTAAAGTTATAATTTCATTATTTATGTCACTGATTAAGCTGTATTTGGAGTACCATGCTCAGTTTTGGGCCCCTTACATTAGGAAAGACATTGATTTTTTGAATGGATTTAGAAGAGAGTTACTGAAATGGTACCTGGAATGGAGGGGTTTTCTTGTTAAGAGAGGCTGAAATCTCTTATACTGTTTTATCTGTTGGTGGGTCTGTTAGAGGTGTACAAGATTGTAAAGGGAATTTATTGTGTTATACATAATATTTTTTCATATTTAACAAATTATGGATATTCTTAATTTAAGAGAGACATAGGTTGTAATATGTTAGTCAAAACATAAGGTAGATATGTTTTCTTCAGCAGTTGGTTACTAGAAGTAATGCTATTAGATCTATTTTTAACTTCTAATAAGTGTTTCATAGGTTGAGACAGTGTAAGTATCCAGATATGGTATTAAAACATCATTAATAAATTATAAATGTTTTATTTCTTACAGTGCTAGAAGTGACCTACATGAAATTAAAACAAGATTCATCACC
Organism: Tachypleus tridentatus; assembly: GCF_004210375.1. Classification (NCBI taxonomy): domain Eukaryota; kingdom Metazoa; phylum Arthropoda; class Merostomata; order Xiphosura; family Limulidae; genus Tachypleus; species Tachypleus tridentatus. The sequence continues at coordinate 109,250,021 of NC_134831.1, forward strand.
ACAAAATAAAACAAAAAAGATGACTAAAGCTAAAGTAAAAAAAGCAGATACAACCAATTCAAAGATTACTACTTCCAAATATCAGAAAAGGTCAGAATTTCATGAACTTTCACATAAAGAAGACACCCAGTCTCATCCAGAACTAAGAAACACCGATTCAAACAGACCTGAAAAGAATGATGCTTCTTTCAGTAACATCAGTACTTCCAATAGCATCTTAAAGTCCAATGTTTGCCAACCTAGATCTGGCTCAGAAAGGGCAGGAAAAATTTATTGTTCCAAAACACTTGAGTCATCTCAAAATATGGTAAAAAAAGATGTTCTTTTGATTGCTCCAGTGAGGATGGAATCAACAACCGAGACCAATGTTGGTTGTTTAAAAACATCTGAATCTCTACCTAGCCAACCATTAGACAAAGTTACAACCACTAACTCAGCAAACCTGGAGTCCACACCTGAGACCAATGTAGATAAAGTTGGTTATTCAAGAGAATTTGATTTGAAGTTAAAAAACTGTAAAGGAAATAAATCTAATAATAGACAAAACCACTTGAAAGAAGAAGATGTGAAAGATGTTTCTGAGTATATGTATAATATAAAACATCACAAAGTGTTGGATGTGAATAGACGTTCTGTTATTAGTGAACCAGTACCATCACAGTCTGACATAGACAAAGATATACACCTGTTAACTTTAGCATGTCTACCAGCCAAGAAAGACAAAATAAGATGCAATAAGAACCAAAACAGAGAACAATATGAATGTGTTTCATCTTCTGGTCACACAAGCTTTGGATGTTCTCAAAAGACTGATAAAGAAAATATACTAACAGTCTCTCCCCTTCCAGATGATGTTTCCCCGGGACTGGGAGAGACAGTTTTAAGTGCAGGTAATAACTTTCTGAATGAAAATATTGAGTAAGAGAAATATATTCTGCTTGTAAGAGTTTTATTGAAATAATTTGTTTTTCATAAAACTTTTGTGCACAAGACAAATGCATGTTTATTATGAAAGTTTTTAAATTGTGTTTGTCATGCTGTACAAAATGTGTCTCTCTGTGAACATGATTTTAGTACTGGAATGTTTAAAACAAATAGTGTATTTGTGGTTTGGAACTTGTTTCAATCACTTTTTTTTATTATTGAAATAATTTTACCATTGAGGTACACTTGATGTCTTTATGTTGACATATTCACTGGAATATCAGTTTTATTCTATTTTTTGCTATTCATACTTCAATTTCACAATAACTTGAGCAGAATGTACAACTACAGCCTCGGTTTCATCATTAAGAAGTGAAATTCCAAGTGACGTGAAGCAACCTGTAGAAAATGAAGAAGATGCTTCTGTTCTTCAGTTTGAGTCAATGAAGCAAACGTTTGAAACAACAGATCGTGTGGACGTGACCTCTGGTGGTGAAGCTGCAGGAGATTGTCATGGGTCTTTAAAATTTGCAATATTTTCTGTAAGTCAGTCATTTGACATTCATCTGTTTAAAGTATTTGTTTTCATATGTACATGTTTTATTATGTGTATGCACAACTTGATGTATAAATACATAGTATGTATATGGGAAAATATTACTTCATGTTGATGTCATTATAAGACTGTTTCACACGTAACAGTTTGACTTGCATACTGTTTTTTGTATACAAATATAATATGCACGTTAGTATCAGTGGTAGCAACTATACCCCAAGAATCATCTTGGTGGAACCACAGTGTAACACTGAGGTAAGGTCTGGGGTTACTTTTGAAATGGTACTGCTACTTCTCTGTGCAGCTATATTCACATTTATTTGCCCTCTAGGTATTGGTAAGCCTTTTAAAAACACCAGTTTTGTTATACCTCTGTATTTTTGGCATTGTTGCATTAACATGTGACCTCTCTCCACCAATCTTGTTGGACCTTTTATACCATTGGAGTTAGGCCATTATACACTTAGCACAATTCTTCCTGGCAGTTTTCCTATATAAACATATTTCTGTGACTGCACTACTTTTGTTTGTGATTGATCATCATTTGATACGAGTTTCAAATTTCTAATTATTTCTGTTTGTATGGTACTATTTTCCAAAATTTACTTTGTTTATATGACTTCAGGTTTCTAAAAGTGGTTTGTAATAAGTTTACAGTCTTCAGTGTGGGATGTAACTACATATATGCTGAGGAATGTTATTCACAGGATGTTTGAATCTTACATTTGGCCAGTGACTTTTTTCTGTTTCAAGATGGCTGCTATTCTTTTTCCCACTTGATCTGTGGATATTTCTCATTCTTGTAGATATACCCATGTTCAGTGTGAGGATTTCACACTCAATAATTTACTTCCTTTGTGTCTTCTCTGAGTGTGATACTTTTATTTAGGTTAGTGTATTTCACAACTTGCATTCATTGTTAATGTTATTTAGTTATAAGTTCCTTTTTTTGTATTTACTTTAGTCACATCTAAGTTGGGATAAGTGTTGAGTCAATCTTTGTTTCTTGTTAACTGGGTGCCATTTTTATTTTCATGGTCTTTAGGGTAAGTTTTCTTTTAGAATCCTTTGTCTTGTAGTTTCTTTTTGAGTCAACTTCTATGTTCTGTGTTTAAAAGTAGTTTATCATATCAGATACTTCAGTGATTTTTGTACTTTAAGTGTTATTGTTTTATGTTGATTTTATTAGTTTTGCATGTGTATCACTTTTAGTCTCTATGTAACCTAAACATTTTAGTTTATTACTTCTATATGTTTAGTTTCAGCTACACTTCTTGACATTTCCTTTCTTTTTGTGTTTCTACGAGGATTTCTTACTTCCTGGATTTCCTCCTTGGAATAATACTTTGTCTAGTGGTCTTGTTTAGTTTTTCATGTCCTACACAACATAGCTATCTAATTTGTGGAGTCCACTCAACCAGGAGTTTTCTCCAGTTCTTCCTTGTCTCTCTATACATGGGAATTTCAAGTACATCTTTTTGATCTGTCCTGGACTTGTGTTCCTGTGGTCACCATGGTGAGTTTGATGCTTCAGTATCATTCTCTTTGTTTCATGTAGGTGGATTTGCCTTCCTGTTTTTTAGTGGAGTGATATGTGTTTGCACACATTAGGTCTTCACTCACATTTCATGGACAACAGGCTTCTGCTTGCCTCTTCCTGCACCTGATTAATCCTTTCTCCTGCTTCCTTTTCTGATTGGAATAATCCTTTACTAACCCATCAAAGTATATCAATTTGGGTTCTCTTCACTTTTCTTTTAGTCAGGCTGAGCATTCTCCAGTTTAGATCAAGGATATCATACAGTCAGGTTTGTTATTTTCTATGTATGTCTGTGAGGCTTTATTTCTTTTCGAATGTGGTCTTCCTTGGAAGTCCACATTCCTTTGTCTTGGACCCACATGCATTCCTTTCATTGGCTACATCTTAGCCAGTAGAACTTCCATCACAATCTCTTGAATCATCCTATTTTTCTCAGTTTCATGAGTTTTGGATCAGTGGTACTCTGAGGATTATATTTTTATAACCACATCCTGCTACCTTGGCAGTTCATTGGACTTTGTATCCCTTCTTTCCTTTCCTATAGGGGAGAATGGTTTTGTTTCTTTCTGTAGTTCCACTGTCCTCAACTTTATCATTTAGAAAAGGAAAACCACATACCCATCTGGTCAGACTTTGGATTTTGTATATTGACCTTTGTGTGACTATTCTGGTAGATCACGTTCCAGAGTTATGATTCATGTGATCAATTTCTTATCGTGTCTACCAGGTTCTCCACAGAGTAGACTTTTCAGGTGGTATCATTTCTGAAGTTAACACTGAAACTGCTGGCAAGTGGTATCATTTCTAAAGTTAACACTGAAACTGTATTTCTAATAGGAACTCACCTCTTTTTTTACACTTCCTAACTTGTCTGCTCATATTTGCCATTTCTTGAAAGTGAGGATTGTGCTACTACAGTGGGATTGCTGCAGCATTATGTGATCAGCACATTGTTGCAATGATGCAAAAAAACATGGATGTATAAAAATTGGTGCATCTAGCAGACAAATAAATGTCAAGATATCTGGGGGTAAGTAGAAATCCTTTGCTCAAGACTGAGTTGATTCATAAGGATGTCAAGGGTCACAACCTTCATAAGTACCTAATAAAACTTCATTGGATATAATGTTAATTGAATAATATCACTAAAGTCAAAACTTGATTTTATTTTATGGTACAGTACCTTTGTGTTTTGTTATTTTTAGGTAGAGTATCCATAAACAATACTAAGTTGTATGTATGTTGTCATTAGGAGCTAGCTACTAAACCAATGTTTATTTTATAGTGTGTGTTGTCTTAGGAGTTCATTTGATTGTTTAATTTTTAGGAAGATCTTTTGGTTCAACAAGTGACAGAGAAAGTTCTGGCTGAAATGAGAAAAATGAATTACCAGTCTTGGGAGGCCAAACCGTGCATGTGCTTAAGTCAACATAAAAATGTATCAAACAGATCTGATGCAAGTGTACAGACTGACAGTGTTGAACTGGTTTCTGATTCTGCACAAACATATGCAACTGGAGAAATCTTATTTTCACAGGTGTTTCACTAATGTGCAACTTATTCCACAAGTAGATAGCTTGAGGGAAACCAGAATACAGGTTATTGTGATAGATATGGTTAATATACAGGTGATCGAATTCACTAGAAAAGTGATTTTATCTAATTTGGTACTAATTTAATGAACAATTAATATTTTGATTATTTTTTATCTTTTGTGTTTGATAAAGATTGTCAAACATTTGAAATGGGACAAAAACTAATCTAAACAGTGACCTATTGTAGGTTATTTAGAAGATACATATTGTAGGTACTCTTTACTTAAGTTGTACCTCCTCAGCCAGGTGGTTAAAATGCTAGACCTGCAGTCTGATGGTCACTGATTTAAATCTCTATCCCAAAACGTATGCTTGTCTATTCAGGCATGGAGGCATTGTAATGTGATGGTCAATTCCATCATTCTTTTGTAAAGAGAGGAGCCCTAGAGTATATGATAGGTTGTAATGACAGCTGCCTTCCATCTAGTCCTGGTGTAGCTTTCCATGAAATTCAAGCCAAACTTTATTTAAGTCTTGGGTTAAGGAAATATTTATTGTATAAATGATTCATAAAGTGGTAGCAGGCAACACACATTGTTGTCATGAATAATAACATTAATATACTTGTAATTCCTTTCATTTCCAGTGAATGTTTAAACATCAGTTTGGTGCATAATGTTGGGACATTCCAGATGCCATCTTTCACTGTGACTGTACCTAAAATGTTTTCTTTACATTTGTAATGCACAACTCGGCAACAGGCAACATGTTTAAACAGTATTTTAATGTCCCACATTATTCAGAGATGAGTTTTGTTCCTCTCCCCATGGTGCTTTAGTAATAATTCTAATATGCAACAAGCATAAACAGAGACAATAGTTTTAACACTCCTACGAAAAGACGTTTCTAGTCCTGATTTCTCCAAGCCCGTTCCCCTGGCTGTGGTTTCGCTAGATAGTAGATAGGGACAGTGGGAATCTCGTTAATCCATTCATTAATGGATTTAAATGGCAATTTCATTTAAATACAAAATTATTAGCCTAATATTAATAACCTTTCAAAGTTGCTCTGGGGCCAATTAGGCCCCACTTTTTGTAGGAGTGTTAAAAAAGGGTGTTAATCACTGTGCAATGTGAAACAGTTAAAGGTTACGTTTAGCAAGATATAATAGAATGTTTACTTTGTGGTCTGTCTGTACAGTTATGTGGTAAATCTTGTACTTTGATCTGTTTCACAAAATATTTCTGTAATAAATATCTGAAAAACTGTCAAACTTTTATATTACTAAAGTAGACTACAATAGTTTAAGTAATTCTTAGATGTTGTACTACCAAAACATACTAAATCCTGTTTGCAGTCTGTGGGAATTTCAGCTTGAAGTGTTACTTTTTGTAGATTGACAGGTCAAGGAACTTGTGCAATATCTTTATCACTACTAAGAAAAGGCATACAAAGTAAAAGTATAAATGTACTAAATATTTAGACTAAAACAAAATAGCAACCTGTTAAGTAAGTTACAACTGCCAACAGAACACAGTAAATAACAACCAATGGCACATAATTGTCCATCTTAATAGTTATAAATGCTCTTCTTAACTAAAGAGATATTATCTCCAATGATTCAGGTGCAAACATTCCACAAACTGTTTAGTTTCTTTCTTCTTGAAGCTCCAATCACCCTAAACCACTCATTCTTCCTCTTTAAGGCTTACAGCTATCAATCCTGAGTTGCAGTACAGTTTGGATATAAATCTGACAGCAAATGTGCTCACATTTTAAATTGGTAATGGTTGGTCTCTAATTCTTTCTGACACTGCATAGTTAACCACTGTAATTTGTGTGATAACTGCACAACAATCTTTGTCAAACATTTACAAATATGGTCATATAATAACCCCTTTAGTATCTTGAATTTTGTCTTGTGTGATTATATAAGTGAAATGGACATATTATCATATTATAGACCCTAACGTGTTGGCCATCACTTAACAACTGGGTTGACTTTCAACATTATATTTTTCAAGCATTTCTCCCTGGAATCTGATGTCAAATTCCCCACATTTATTAAAATCTCTTTAGAACCCTGAAGAACATGAGTTTATGGGAGAGAAAGACCTGTGTGACAACCAGTTTCATGGGAATAGAACTCTTTACCAATTGGTGACGTCAAGTGTTAGTTTGTCATTTTCAGTGTCTTGTGCAGTTTCTATTTTATATGTTATAGTCCTGTTAAAAATGAACTGTTATTGTAAGAAGACAATATAGTATTTTAAAGAAACATGTTTATTTACATTTCAAATAAGTCTAATAAATTCATCTTTATAGTAATTGTTTTTTTACATACAATTTATTTTTTGAAAAAAATAATTTTTTTTTTAGTCTTAATTAATTAAACACTTCATAATGCAGGCTAACATAACAGTCCCATTAAACTGATAAAGATCTTAAATTACAAATTTTCTTACTTTATTAGTATCAAGATATACATTATTTAAAAAAATGAACAAAATTTAGCTACTCTGCTCAGTTTGTCTCAAAAATTAATGAGAAATAGGACTTGCTGAACCAGTAGATTTTCAAATTCCATAATCCAAAATTTTGTTATTGTAAGTTTAAAACATATCTGTTAATCAGAACAGTTGGTTATTGCATGACAATATTTATAACATAGAATCTGTAATGCCAAACACGTATGGGGATTATTTTTATCTTTCTATAGCAAAGTAACTGAAAACTATTTAACATTCCCTCCAAAGGATTTCCTGTGTTACAGAATGTTGTGACACAGGCTTGGCATTTCTTATCACAGTTTTTATTCTGAAACATCAGTTTGAAACCACCTGAAAATTGACATTTTTATAGAGAGCTATTCCTCCTTGACCTCACAACCAAACGTCTGATAATTGCTTTTAAAACATGCATTTTTGAACAAGCGTATTAAATATTCTCAATATGACATGACAGTGTTGAAAGATGACTTGTACGTCAAGATAGTAGACTGTTGAAGTACATAGATATATAATTATAACTGGACACCGTGGTGTCAACATCTACTACAGCACCAAGAAAAAGTTATTTTTCTAAAATACACATCTGAAGTTAAAAGTGTTAATTATATGTTTGCTAAAGTATTACAGAAAAAGTGTACATGCCCTTACTGTAGTCCTATCAAGATAAAGTCTGAGACACTGTATGTGTTCTTACTGTCCTACAAAAAGTTACAACATAACATGAGTTTCTCATTAGTGCATCTTGTACACATTTATCATTATTAAACTAGAATCAGTATCTTAGTAAGACTTCTGTTAAAGTAAATACGGCCAGTCCTAATCATTGTGATATGTAGCTATAAAAACAGTACAAATAAATAAATAAACAATTATAAAAACTCATGGTTATTACACTGCTCCACTAAGTAGTAATTAAGTTTTAAGTTTCCAAACAACTTTCTTCATAACAGTTAATCTGTTCTGTCTTCAGTTTATTTTAGACAAAATAACTTTGCATGGTGGTACTTCAAACATTATTAACATAAACTTTCTACTGTAACTAAAAACGCAAATTAGTACAATGGAACCAGGAAGAGGACTACTGATGATCTAACTCAGAACTTGTCACATGGAACCAGAAAGAGGACTACTGATGATCTAACTCAGAACTTGTCACATGGAACCAGGCAGAGGACTACTGATGATCTAACTCAGAACTTGTCACATGGAACCAGAAAGAGGACTACTGATGATCTAACTCAGAACTTGTCACATGGAACCAGGCAGAGGACTACTGATGATCTAACTCAGAACTTGTCACATGGAACCAGGCAGAGGACTACTGATGATCTAACTCAGAACTTGTCACATGGAAGCAGGAAGACGACTACTGATGATCTAACTCAGAACTTGTCACATGGAACCAGGAAGAGGACTACTGATGATCTAACTCAGAACTTGTCACATGGAACCAGGAAGAGGAATAATGATGATCTAACTCAGAACTTGTCACATGGAACCAGGAAGAGGAATAATGATGATCTAACTCAGAACTTGTCACAGGGAAGCAGGAAGAGGACTACTGATGATCTAACTCAGAACTTGTCACATGGAACCAGGAAGAGGACTACTGATGATCTAACTCGGAACTTGTCACATGGAACCAGGAAGAGGACTACTGATGATCTAACTCGGAACTTGTCACAGGGAAGCAGGAAGAGGACTACTGATGATTTAACTCAGAACTTGTCACTCCAGGTGAGTTACTTCTGTCATGGCCCTGATCCATCTGTCAAGATAGAGAAACAAAACTTATTCTGACACGAGAACTTGAGTAAAGGTAAAATAACAGAGAATAAACATGAATCAAACTATCCCACTTGATAAACCTCAAGACATAATAAATTATCAAAATCCTATAATATAGTTAGTGCAAAGTTTCATAAAAATGAAATGAAATGAAATTAGTTGTATGAACAATGTTAAGTAAAACAATTATTCTGAAACTTTGAATCTAATAAAGAAAATCCTTGCTTCAACTGAAACTTTAGTAACATGTTTCTCTCGATTCACTTTGTTAACACAACCAGCATTTTCAATCTAATAGATATACATCCAAAACATCACAGAAGTAAAAAGTTACCTTTTGGCACAGCTAGGCTTATCAGCATGAAATAAAACTGGAGGTAGTACTGTATGGGTCAGTTGAAATAGTAAATTCTTATCAACGCCATCTGTTGCCTAATATAGAAATCTGTACATTTAGGAAGTGGTAGTAAGAATATATAAAATAATACATGGCAGGTTAGATTTTTTTCTCCAGTTACATTTTACATTTAATGTAAACAATAGTCTCATTAAAGACAGATGTATTCTATAGAAATAAGCTACATTAAAGCATTTCTATCTTACCAAAAGTATTATGAAGTAATACACAATAATAACATACAATTTGAACAAAAATATTACAACTATTCAAAAAGGTGATACACAAAATCAACTAGATACTGGGGCTTTGTTTCCTTTCAAAACACATTTGTAATTTGTTCGTTAAATCTAAATTGTTTACTTTCACAAAATATTTCTTTTATAACAATAATTAATGTAACACTCACGTTCTTATAGTTTAAATAGTAAATAACTTTAGTTTCTTTGTTAATGTTTCTATGGAATAGTCTTAACATACCTGTGTAACTGTTTCTACAGAGTAGTCTAACAAAGGAATCAAACATACCTCTGTAACTGTTTGTACAAAGTAGTCTAACAAAGGAATCAAACGTACCTCCGTAACTGTTTCTACAGAGTAGTCTAATAAAGGAATCAAATGTACCTCTGAAACTGTTTGTACAGAGTAGTCTAACAAAGGAATCAAACGTACCTCTGTAACTGTTTGTACAAAGTAGTCTAACAAAGGAATCAAACGTACCTCCGTAACTGTTTCTACAGAGTAGTCTAATAAAGGAATCAAATGTACCTCTGAAACTGTTTGTACAGAGTAGTCTAACAAAGGAATCAAACGTACCTCTGTAACTGTTTCTACAGAGTAGTCTAACAAAGGAATCAAACATACCTCTGAAACTGTTTCTACAAAGTAGTCTAATAAAGGAATCAAACGTACCTCTGAAACTGTTTGTACAGAGTAATCTAACAAAGGAATCAAACGTACCTCTGTAACTGTTTGTACAGAGTATTCTAACAAAGGAATCAAACGTACCTCTGAAACTGTTTCTACAAAGTAGTCTAAAAAGGAATCAAATGTACCTCTGAAACTGTTTGTACAGAGTAGTCTAACAAAGGAATCAAACGTACCTCTGTAACTGTTTGTACAGAGTAGTCTAACAAAGGAATCAAACGTACCTCTGTAACTGTTTCTACAGAGTAGTCTAACAAAGGAATCAAACATACCTCTGAAACTGTTTCTACAAAGTAGTCTAATAAAGGAATCAAACGTACCTCTGAAACTGTTTGTACAGAGTAATCTAACAAAGGAATCAAACGTACCTCTGTAACTGTTTGTACAGAGTATTCTAACAAAGGAATCAAACGTACCTCTAAAACTGTTTCTACAAAGTAGTCTAATAAAGGAATCAAACGTACCTCTGTAACTGTTTGTACAGAGTAGTCTAACAAAGGAATCAAACGTACCTCTGTAACTGTTTGTACAGAGTAGTCTAACAAAGGAATCAAACGTACCTCTAAAACTGTATCTACAGAATAGTCTAACAAAGGAATCAAACGTACCTCTGTAACTGTTTCTACAGAGTAGTCTAACAAAGGAATACAGGCCAAAGCAGCAAGATCCTGCAACAATGAAGTTATCTTATTAAAGCTTGTTGGATATAAACACAATAAATCATCTGTGAATGTTGGTTTTATGGAAAATAGAATATATGTATTGATTAATAAACTATGAAACAACTTCTGAGTATCTTTATCTATTTTAGTTGTTCACAAAGAGAAACTATTCCAAGATTTTACTTACACCTAAACCAGATTGGATCACAGTGATGTGTCTTTGACCTTTACTAAGCTGTAGGCAATAATAAAAATGATGCAGGACTGATAAAAGTGAGAGGATGAAAATATTCTTGCATAACTAGTAAACTCAAGGTACATCAGTATGAAAATCTTCAAATTAAAATTTAAAAAATGTATATTACACCAGAATAAGGGTTTCCAATCTCAGATTATCTTGTACCTCACTATTTAGAGAGCAATAAAGCACCAAACTTTGAATCATATGGTGAACGATTTTATACAGATGTCAGTTTATCCAGTCACAAAACACCAACCTTTCAGAGTAGTTTGTACTAACTACAACCATAATAATACAAATCATTCACATATTTGGTACTTTTGTTGTGTGTATAAAACTTGTCTCTAGTTCTTCATTAAAAGAAAAAACAAGTCATTCATGTTTGCATGTCATTCAAATCACTTGCAACAGTCTTTTGTCACTAAGGCAAACACCACAAGACAACCATTTGTTTCTTACTAAAAAACAACATACATGTGTAAGATTGCACAAATCAAACACTATAAGCATGACCTGGAAATTAATGTTTTATATCTCATGTTATCTTTGGTTTCCCTCAATTTTAGTAAATTTGAAACTCCCTTAAATAAGAATCCAGAAGCAAACTTCTGAGAGTAGTGCACCTTACCCTGAAAACTCCATTTAAATTTGTGCCTATGTGGTCTCAATGATGTAACAAACATTACGAGAGGTTACACAAACACTTGTTGGTAATAAGTGATTAGGTAACTTGTTGTGCAAGAGGCCTTAAATATCTTGTTTATTTGTATGTAAATATTAGGTAAAGAGGACATACCTACTTCTGCATACACTTGTTGAAGACATGGAACCAGACATGAATAAAGTTAATGACAGTGCCAGTTAAGACATGTAATTCTGCTGGACTTGAAATGAATATTACATTAATTAACTCCTCATATGTAGTAATATATAGAAACATATCAGCTAAAGGACTGCCAAATGAACATTACACTAATTAGCTCCTAATATTTTAGTAATATATAGAAACATATCAGTTAAAGGACTGCCAAGTGAACATTACACTAATTAGCTCCTAATATGTAGTAATATATAGAAACATATCAGCTAAAGGACTGCCAAGTGAACATTACACTAATTAGCTCCTAATATGTAGTAATATATAGAAACATATCAGCTAAAGGACTGCCAAGTGAACATTACACTAATTAGCTCCTAATATTTTAGTAATATATAGGAACATATTAGGAAAAGGACTGCCAAGTGAACATTACACTAATTAGCTCCTAATATTTTAGTAATATATAGGAACATATTAGGAAAAGGACTTCCAAGAGCAGTTGTTGTAGATGTTAATAAAATTTTGGAAACCTTAAATTGCTTCTTATACTGAAATGCTACCTTCATGTTTAACAAAAGTACTGGTAATATATTTACAATTCATATCTATCCAGTTACAAATCAATAAAAACAGATACAAAAATAACACTGAATGGATAACTATATGGGTTTTAATAAATATCACCTTTTGAATATCATTATGGGTAACTTATATTTCCACCAGTACACCATAAAAACTATCCAACATTATATATTATATTCAAAGTTATACAGGTGTTCTAACTCAATATTTCAAATGATGTGTGTTATTAAGGTATATTATATTCAAAGTTATACAGGTGTTCTAACTCAATATTTCAAATGAATGTGTGTTATTAAGGTATATTATATTCAAAGTTATACAGGTGTTCTAACTCAATATTTCAAATGAATGTGTGTTATTAAGGTATATTATATTCAAAGTTATACAGGTGTTCTAACTCAATATTTCAAATGAATGTGTGTTATTAAGGTATATTATATTCAAAGTTATACAGGTGTTCTAACTCAAACTGACAAATGAATGTGTGTTATTAAGGTATATTATATTCAAAGTTATACAGGTGTTCTAACTCAATATTTCAAATGAATGTGTGTTATTAAGGTATATTATATTCAAAGTTATACAGATGTTCTAACTCAATATTTCAAATGAATGTGTGTTATTAAGGTATATTATATTCAAAGTTATACAGGTGTTCTAACTCAATATTTCAAATGAATGTGTGTTATTAAGGTATATTATATTCAACTTTATACAGGTGTTCTAACTCAATATTTCAAATGAATGTGTGTTATTAAGGTATATTATATTCAAATTTATACAGGTGTTCTAACTCAACATTTCAAATGAATGTGTGTTATTAAGGTATATTATATTCAAAGTTATACAGGTGTTCTAACTCAATATTTCAAATGAATGTGTGTTATTAAGGTATATTATATTCAAAGTTATACAGGTGTTCTAACTCAATATTTCAAATGAATGTGTGTTATTAAGGTATATTATATTCAAAGTTATACAGGTGTTCTAACTCAATATTTCAAATGAATGTGTGTTATTAAGGTATATTATATTCAAAGTTATACAGGTGTTCTAACTCAATATTTCAAATGAATGTGTGTTATTAAGGTATATTATATTCAAAGTTATACAGGTGTTCTAACTCAATATTTCAAATGAATGTGTGTTATTAAGGTATATTATATTCAAAGTTATACAGGTGTTCTAACTCAATATTTCAAATGAATGTGTGTTATTAAGGTATATTATATTCAAAGTTATACAGGTGTTCTAACTCAATATTTCAAATGAATGTGTGTTATTAAGGTATATTATATTCAAAGTTATACAGGTGTTCTAACTCAATATTTCAAATGAATGTGTGTTATTAAGGTATATTATATTCAAAGTTATACAGGTGTTCTAACTCAATATTTCAAATGAATGTGTGTTATTAAGGTATATTATATTCAAAGTTATACAGGTGTTCTAACTCAATATTTCAAATGAATGTGTGTTATTAAGGTATATTATATTCAAAGTTATACAGGTGTTCTAACTCAATATTTCAAATGAATGTGTGTTATTAAGGTATATTATATTCAAAGTTATACAGGTGTTCTAACTCAATATTTCAAATGAATGTGTGTTATTAAGGTATATTATATTCAAAGTTATACAGGTGTTCTAACTCAATATTTCAAATGAATGTGTGTTATTAAGGTATATTATATTCAAAGTTATACAGGTGTTCTAACTCAATATTTCAAATGAATGTGTGTTATTAAGGTATATTATATTCAAAGTTATACAGGTGTTCTAACTCAATATTTCAAATGAATGTGTGTTATTAAGGTATATTATATTCAAAGTTATACAGGTGTTCTAACTCAATATTTCAAATGAATGTGTGTTATTAAGGTATATTATATTCAAAGTTATACAGGTGTTCTAACTCAATATTTCAAATGAATGTGTGTTATTAAGGTATATTATATTCAAAGTTATACAGGTGTTCTAACTCAATATTTCAAATGAATGTGTGTTATTAAGGTATATTATATTCAAAGTTATACAGGTGTTCTAACTCAATATTTCAAATGAATGTGTGTTATTAAGGTATATTATATTCAAAGTTATACAGGTGTTCTAACTCAATATTTCAAATGAATGTGTGTTATTAAGGTATATTATATTCAAAGTTATACAGGTGTTCTAACTCAATATTTCAAATGAATGTGTGTTATTAAGGTATATTATATTCAAAGTTATACAGGTGTTCTAACTCAATATTTCAAATGAATGTGTGTTATTAAGGTATATTATATTCAAAGTTATACAGGTGTTCTAACTCAATATTTCAAATGAATGTGTGTTATTAAGGTATATTATATTCAAAGTTATACAGGTGTTCTAACTCAATATTTCAAATGAATGTGTGTTATTAAGGTATATTATATTCAAAGTTATACAGGTGTTCTAACTCAATATTTCAAATGAATGTGTGTTATTAAGGTATATTATATTCAAAGTTATACAGGTGTTCTAACTCAATATTTCAAATGAATGTGTGTTATTAAGGTATATTATATTCAAAGTTATACAGGTGTTCTAACTCAATATTTCAAATGAATGTGTGTTATTAAGGTATATTATATTCAAAGTTATACAGGTGTTCTAACTCAATATTTCAAATGAATGTGTGTTATTAAGGTATATTATATTCAAAGTTATACAGGTGTTCTAACTCAATATTTCAAATGAATGTGTGTTATTAAGGTATATTATATTCAAAGTTATACAGGTGTTCTAACTCAATATTTCAAATGAATGTGTGTTATTAAGGTATATTATATTCAAAGTTATACAGGTGTTCTAACTCAATATTTCAAATGAATGTGTGTTATTAAGGTATATTATATTCAAAGTTATACAGGTGTTCTAACTCAATATTTCAAATGAATGTGTGTTATTAAGGTATATTATATTCAAAGTTATACAGGTGTTCTAACTCAATATTTCAAATGAATGTGTGTTATTAAGGTATATTATATTCAAAGTTATACAGGTGTTCTAACTCAATATTTCAAATGAATGTGTGTTATTAAGGTATATTATATTCAAAGTTATACAGGTGTTCTAACTCAATATTTCAAATGAATGTGTGTTATTAAGGTATATTATATTCAAAGTTATACAGGTGTTCTAACTCAATATTTCAAATGAATGTGTGTTATTAAGGTATATTATATTCAAAGTTATACAGGTGTTCTAACTCAATATTTCAAATGAATGTGTGTTATTAAGGTATATTATATTCAAAGTTATACAGGTGTTCTAACTCAATATTTCAAATGAATGTGTGTTATTAAGGTATATTATATTCAAAGTTATACAGGTGTTCTAACTCAATATTTCAAATGAATGTGTGTTATTAAGGTATATTATATTCAAAGTTATACAGGTGTTCTAACTCAATATTTCAAATGAATGTGTGTTATTAAGGTATATTATATTCAAAGTTATACAGGTGTTCTAACTCAATATTTCAAATGAATGTGTGTTATTAAGGTATATTATATTCAAAGTTATACAGGTGTTCTAACTCAATATTTCAAATGAATGTGTGTTATTAAGGTATATTATATTCAAAGTTATACAGGTGTTCTAACTCAATATTTCAAATGAATGTGTGTTATTAAGGTATATTATATTCAAAGTTATACAGGTGTTCTAACTCAATATTTCAAATGAATGTGTGTTATTAAGGTATATTATATTCAAAGTTATACAGGTGTTCTAACTCAATATTTCAAATGAATGTGTGTTATTAAGGTATATTATATTCAAAGTTATACAGGTGTTCTAACTCAATATTTCAAATGAATGTGTGTTATTAAGGTATATTATATTCAAAGTTATACAGGTGTTCTAACTCAATATTTCAAATGAATGTGTGTTATTAAGGTATATTATATTCAAAGTTATACAGGTGTTCTAACTCAATATTTCAAATGAATGTGTGTTATTAAGGTATATTATATTCAAAGTTATACAGGTGTTCTAACTCAATATTTCAAATGAATGTGTGTTATTAAGGTATATTATATTCAAAGTTATACAGGTGTTCTAACTCAATATTTCAAATGAATGTGTGTTATTAAGGTATATTATATTCAAAGTTATACAGGTGTTCTAACTCAATATTTCAAATGAATGTGTGTTATTAAGGTATATTATATTCAAAGTTATACAGGTGTTCTAACTCAATATTTCAAATGAATGTGTGTTATTAAGGTATATTATATTCAAAGTTATACAGGTGTTCTAACTCAATATTTCAAATGAATGTGTGTTATTAAGGTATATTATATTCAAAGTTATACAGGTGTTCTAACTCAATATTTCAAATGAATGTGTGTTATTAAGGTATATTATATTCAAAGTTATACAGGTGTTCTAACTCAATATTTCAAATGAATGTGTGTTATTAAGGTATATTATATTCAAAGTTATACAGGTGTTCTAACTCAATATTTCAAATGAATGTGTGTTATTAAGGTATATTATATTCAAAGTTATACAGGTGTTCTAACTCAATATTTCAAATGAATGTGTGTTATTAAGGTATATTATATTCAAAGTTATACAGGTGTTCTAACTCAATATTTCAAATGAATGTGTGTTATTAAGGTATATTATATTCAAAGTTATACAGGTGTTCTAACTCAATATTTCAAATGAATGTGTGTTATTAAGGTATATTATATTCAAAGTTATACAGGTGTTCTAACTCAATATTTCAAATGAATGTGTGTTATTAAGGTATATTATATTCAAAGTTATACAGGTGTTCTAACTCAATATTTCAAATGAATGTGTGTTATTAAGGTATATTATATTCAAAGTTATACAGGTGTTCTAACTCAATATTTCAAATGAATGTGTGTTATTAAGGTATATTATATTCAAAGTTATACAGGTGTTCTAACTCAATATTTCAAATGAATGTGTGTTATTAAGGTATATTATATTCAAAGTTATACAGGTGTTCTAACTCAATATTTCAAATGAATGTGTGTTATTAAGGTATATTATATTCAAAGTTATACAGGTGTTCTAACTCAATATTTCAAATGAATGTGTGTTATTAAGGTATATTATATTCAAAGTTATACAGGTGTTCTAACTCAATATTTCAAATGAATGTGTGTTATTAAGGTATATTATATTCAAAGTTATACAGGTGTTCTAACTCAATATTTCAAATGAATGTGTGTTATTAAGGTATATTATATTCAAAGTTATACAGGTGTTCTAACTCAATATTTCAAATGAATGTGTGTTATTAAGGTATATTATATTCAAAGTTATACAGGTGTTCTAACTCAATATTTCAAATGAATGTGTGTTATTAAGGTATATTATATTCAAAGTTATACAGGTGTTCTAACTCAATATTTCAAATGAATGTGTGTTATTAAGGTATATTATATTCAAAGTTATACAGGTGTTCTAACTCAATATTTCAAATGAATGTGTGTTATTAAGGTATATTATATTCAAAGTTATACAGGTGTTCTAACTCAATATTTCAAATGAATGTGTGTTATTAAGGTATATTATATTCAAAGTTATACAGGTGTTCTAACTCAATATTTCAAATGAATGTGTGTTATTAAGGTATATTATATTCAAAGTTATACAGGTGTTCTAACTCAATATTTCAAATGAATGTGTGTTATTAAGGTATATTATATTCAAAGTTATACAGGTGTTCTAACTCAATATTTCAAATGAATGTGTGTTATTAAGGTATATTATATTCAAAGTTATACAGGTGTTCTAACTCAATATTTCAAATGAATGTGTGTTATTAAGGTATATTATATTCAAAGTTATACAGGTGTTCTAACTCAATATTTCAAATGAATGTGTGTTATTAAGGTATATTATATTCAAAGTTATACAGGTGTTCTAACTCAATATTTCAAATGAATGTGTGTTATTAAGGTATATTATATTCAAAGTTATACAGGTGTTCTAACTCAATATTTCAAATGAATGTGTGTTATTAAGGTATATTATATTCAAAGTTATACAGGTGTTCTAACTCAATATTTCAAATGAATGTGTGTTATTAAGGTATATTATATTCAAAGTTATACAGGTGTTCTAACTCAATATTTCAAATGAATGTGTGTTATTAAGGTATATTATATTCAAAGTTATACAGGTGTTCTAACTCAATATTTCAAATGAATGTGTGTTATTAAGGTATATTATATTCAAAGTTATACAGGTGTTCTAACTCAATATTTCAAATGAATGTGTGTTATTAAGGTATATTATATTCAAAGTTATACAGGTGTTCTAACTCAATATTTCAAATGAATGTGTGTTATTAAGGTATATTATATTCAAAGTTATACAGGTGTTCTAACTCAATATTTCAAATGAATGTGTGTTATTAAGGTATATTATATTCAAAGTTATACAGGTGTTCTAACTCAATATTTCAAATGAATGTGTGTTATTAAGGTATATTATATTCAAAGTTATACAGGTGTTCTAACTCAATATTTCAAATGAATGTGTGTTATTAAGGTATATTATATTCAAAGTTATACAGGTGTTCTAACTCAATATTTCAAATGAATGTGTGTTATTAAGGTATATTATATTCAAAGTTATACAGGTGTTCTAACTCAATATTTCAAATGAATGTGTGTTATTAAGGTATATTATATTCAAAGTTATACAGGTGTTCTAACTCAATATTTCAAATGAATGTGTGTTATTAAGGTATATTATATTCAAAGTTATACAGGTGTTCTAACTCAATATTTCAAATGAATGTGTGTTATTAAGGTATATTATATTCAAAGTTATACAGGTGTTCTAACTCAATATTTCAAATGAATGTGTGTTATTAAGGTATATTATATTCAAAGTTATACAGGTGTTCTAACTCAATATTTCAAATGAATGTGTGTTATTAAGGTATATTATATTCAAAGTTATACAGGTGTTCTAACTCAATATTTCAAATGAATGTGTGTTATTAAGGTATATTATATTCAAAGTTATACAGGTGTTCTAACTCAATATTTCAAATGAATGTGTGTTATTAAGGTATATTATATTCAAAGTTATACAGGTGTTCTAACTCAATATTTCAAATGAATGTGTGTTATTAAGGTATATTATATTCAAAGTTATACAGGTGTTCTAACTCAATATTTCAAATGAATGTGTGTTATTAAGGTATATTATATTCAAAGTTATACAGGTGTTCTAACTCAATATTTCAAATGAATGTGTGTTATTAAGGTATATTATATTCAAAGTTATACAGGTGTTCTAACTCAATATTTCAAATGAATGTGTGTTATTAAGGTATATTATATTCAAAGTTATACAGGTGTTCTAACTCAATATTTCAAATGAATGTGTGTTATTAAGGTATATTATATTCAAAGTTATACAGGTGTTCTAACTCAATATTTCAAATGAATGTGTGTTATTAAGGTATATTATATTCAAAGTTATACAGGTGTTCTAACTCAATATTTCAAATGAATGTGTGTTATTAAGGTATATTATATTCAAAGTTATACAGGTGTTCTAACTCAATATTTCAAATGAATGTGTGTTATTAAGGTATATTATATTCAAAGTTATACAGGTGTTCTAACTCAATATTTCAAATGAATGTGTGTTATTAAGGTATATTATATTCAAAGTTATACAGGTGTTCTAACTCAATATTTCAAATGAATGTGTGTTATTAAGGTATATTATATTCAAAGTTATACAGGTGTTCTAACTCAATATTTCAAATGAATGTGTGTTATTAAGGTATATTATATTCAAAGTTATACAGGTGTTCTAACTCAATATTTCAAATGAATGTGTGTTATTAAGGTATATTATATTCAAAGTTATACAGGTGTTCTAACTCAATATTTCAAATGAATGTGTGTTATTAAGGTATATTATATTCAAAGTTATACAGGTGTTCTAACTCAATATTTCAAATGAATGTGTGTTATTAAGGTATATTATATTCAAAGTTATACAGGTGTTCTAACTCAATATTTCAAATGAATGTGTGTTATTAAGGTATATTATATTCAAAGTTATACAGGTGTTCTAACTCAATATTTCAAATGAATGTGTGTTATTAAGGTATATTATATTCAAAGTTATACAGGTGTTCTAACTCAATATTTCAAATGAATGTGTGTTATTAAGGTATATTATATTCAAAGTTATACAGGTGTTCTAACTCAATATTTCAAATGAATGTGTGTTATTAAGGTATATTATATTCAAAGTTATACAGGTGTTCTAACTCAATATTTCAAATGAATGTGTGTTATTAAGGTATATTATATTCAAAGTTATACAGGTGTTCTAACTCAATATTTCAAATGAATGTGTGTTATTAAGGTATATTATATTCAAAGTTATACAGGTGTTCTAACTCAATATTTCAAATGAATGTGTGTTATTAAGGTATATTATATTCAAAGTTATACAGGTGTTCTAACTCAATATTTCAAATGAATGTGTGTTATTAAGGTATATTATATTCAAAGTTATACAGGTGTTCTAACTCAATATTTCAAATGAATGTGTGTTATTAAGGTATATTATATTCAAAGTTATACAGGTGTTCTAACTCAATATTTCAAATGAATGTGTGTTATTAAGGTATATTATATTCAAAGTTATACAGGTGTTCTAACTCAATATTTCAAATGAATGTGTGTTATTAAGGTATATTATATTCAAAGTTATACAGGTGTTCTAACTCAATATTTCAAATGAATGTGTGTTATTAAGGTATATTATATTCAAAGTTATACAGGTGTTCTAACTCAATATTTCAAATGAATGTGTGTTATTAAGGTATATTATATTCAAAGTTATACAGGTGTTCTAACTCAATATTTCAAATGAATGTGTGTTATTAAGGTATATTATATTCAAAGTTATACAGGTGTTCTAACTCAATATTTCAAATGAATGTGTGTTATTAAGGTATATTATATTCAAAGTTATACAGGTGTTCTAACTCAATATTTCAAATGAATGTGTGTTATTAAGGTATATTATATTCAAAGTTATACAGGTGTTCTAACTCAATATTTCAAATGAATGTGTGTTATTAAGGTATATTATATTCAAAGTTATACAGGTGTTCTAACTCAATATTTCAAATGAATGTGTGTTATTAAGGTATATTATATTCAAAGTTATACAGGTGTTCTAACTCAATATTTCAAATGAATGTGTGTTATTAAGGTATATTATATTCAAAGTTATACAGGTGTTCTAACTCAATATTTCAAATGAATGTGTGTTATTAAGGTATATTATATTCAAAGTTATACAGGTGTTCTAACTCAATATTTCAAATGAATGTGTGTTATTAAGGTATATTATATTCAAAGTTATACAGGTGTTCTAACTCAATATTTCAAATGAATGTGTGTTATTAAGGTATATTATATTCAAAGTTATACAGGTGTTCTAACTCAATATTTCAAATGAATGTGTGTTATTAAGGTATATTATATTCAAAGTTATACAGGTGTTCTAACTCAATATTTCAAATGAATGTGTGTTATTAAGGTATATTATATTCAAAGTTATACAGGTGTTCTAAAATGAATGTGTGTTATTAAGGTATATTATATTCAAAGTTATACAGGTGTTCTAACTCAATATTTCAAATGAATGTGTGTTATTAAGGTATATTATATTCAAAGTTATACAGGTGTTCTAACTCAATATTTCAAATGAATGTGTGTTATTAAGGTATATTATATTCAAAGTTATACAGGTGTTCTAACTCAATATTTCAAATGAATGTGTGTTATTAAGGTATATTATATTCAAAGTTATACAGGTGTTCTAACTCAATATTTCAAATGAATGTGTGTTATTAAGGTATATTATATTCAAAGTTATACAGGTGTTCTAACTCAATATTTCAAATGAATGTGTGTTATTAAGGTATATTATATTCAAAGTTATACAGGTGTTCTAACTCAATATTTCAAATGAATGTGTGTTATTAAGGTATATTATATTCAAAGTTATACAGGTGTTCTAACTCAATATTTCAAATGAATGTGTGTTATTAAGGTATATTATATTCAAAGTTATACAGGTGTTCTAACTCAATATTTCAAATGAATGTGTGTTATTAAGGTATATTATATTCAAAGTTATACAGGTGTTCTAACTCAATATTTCAAATGAATGTGTGTTATTAAGGTATATTATATTCAAAGTTATACAGGTGTTCTAACTCAATATTTCAAATGAATGTGTGTTATTAAGGTATATTATATTCAAAGTTATACAGGTGTTCTAACTCAATATTTCAAATGAATGTGTGTTATTAAGGTATATTATATTCAAAGTTATACAGGTGTTCTAACTCAATATTTCAAATGAATGTGTGTTATTAAGGTATATTATATTCAAAGTTATACAGGTGTTCTAACTCAATATTTCAAATGAATGTGTGTTATTAAGGTATATTATATTCAAAGTTATACAGGTGTTCTAACTCAATATTTCAAATGAATGTGTGTTATTAAGGTATATTATATTCAAAGTTATACAGGTGTTCTAACTCAATATTTCAAATGAATGTGTGTTATTAAGGTATATTATATTCAAAGTTATACAGGTGTTCTAACTCAATATTTCAAATGAATGTGTGTTATTAAGGTATATTATATTCAAAGTTATACAGGTGTTCTAACTCAATATTTCAAATGAATGTGTGTTATTAAGGTATATTATATTCAAAGTTATACAGGTGTTCTAACTCAATATTTCAAATGAATGTGTGTTATTAAGGTATATTATATTCAAAGTTATACAGGTGTTCTAACTCAATATTTCAAATGAATGTGTGTTATTAAGGTATATTATATTCAAAGTTATACAGGTGTTCTAACTCAATATTTCAAATGAATGTGTGTTATTAAGGTATATTATATTCAAAGTTATACAGGTGTTCTAACTCAATATTTCAAATGAATGTGTGTTATTAAGGTATATTATATTCAAAGTTATACAGGTGTTCTAACTCAATATTTCAAATGAATGTGTGTTATTAAGGTATATTATATTCAAAGTTATACAGGTGTTCTAACTCAATATTTCAAATGAATGTGTGTTATTAAGGTATATTATATTCAAAGTTATACAGGTGTTCTAACTCAATATTTCAAATGAATGTGTGTTATTAAGGTATATTATATTCAAAGTTATACAGGTGTTCTAACTCAATATTTCAAATGAATGTGTGTTATTAAGGTATATTATATTCAAAGTTATACAGGTGTTCTAACTCAATATTTCAAATGAATGTGTGTTATTAAGGTATATTATATTCAAAGTTATACAGGTGTTCTAACTCAATATTTCAAATGAATGTGTGTTATTAAGGTATATTATATTCAAAGTTATACAGGTGTTCTAACTCAATATTTCAAATGAATGTGTGTTATTAAGGTATATTATATTCAAAGTTATACAGGTGTTCTAACTCAATATTTCAAATGAATGTGTGTTATTAAGGTATATTATATTCAAAGTTATACAGGTGTTCTAACTCAATATTTCAAATGAATGTGTGTTATTAAGGTATATTATATTCAAAGTTATACAGGTGTTCTAACTCAATATTTCAAATGAATGTGTGTTATTAAGGTATATTATATTCAAAGTTATACAGGTGTTCTAACTCAATATTTCAAATGAATGTGTGTTATTAAGGTATATTATATTCAAAGTTATACAGGTGTTCTAACTCAATATTTCAAATGAATGTGTGTTATTAAGGTATATTATATTCAAAGTTATACAGGTGTTCTAACTCAATATTTCAAATGAATGTGTGTTATTAAGGTATATTATATTCAAAGTTATACAGGTGTTCTAACTCAATATTTCAAATGAATGTGTGTTATTAAGGTATATTATATTCAAAGTTATACAGGTGTTCTAACTCAATATTTCAAATGAATGTGTGTTATTAAGGTATATTATATTCAAAGTTATACAGGTGTTCTAACTCAATATTTCAAATGAATGTGTGTTATTAAGGTATATTATATTCAAAGTTATACAGGTGTTCTAACTCAATATTTCAAATGAATGTGTGTTATTAAGGTATATTATATTCAAAGTTATACAGGTGTTCTAACTCAATATTTCAAATGAATGTGTGTTATTAAGGTATATTATATTCAAAGTTATACAGGTGTTCTAACTCAATATTTCAAATGAATGTGTGTTATTAAGGTATATTATATTCAAAGTTATACAGGTGTTCTAACTCAATATTTCAAATGAATGTGTGTTATTAAGGTATATTATATTCAAAGTTATACAGGTGTTCTAACTCAATATTTCAAATGAATGTGTGTTATTAAGGTATATTATATTCAAAGTTATACAGGTGTTCTAACTCAATATTTCAAATGAATGTGTGTTATTAAGGTATATTATATTCAAAGTTATACAGGTGTTCTAACTCAATATTTCAAATGAATGTGTGTTATTAAGGTATATTATATTCAAAGTTATACAGGTGTTCTAACTCAATATTTCAAATGAATGTGTGTTATTAAGGTATATTATATTCAAAGTTATACAGGTGTTCTAACTCAATATTTCAAATGAATGTGTGTTATTAAGGTATATTATATTCAAAGTTATACAGGTGTTCTAACTCAATATTTCAAATGAATGTGTGTTATTAAGGTATATTATATTCAAAGTTATACAGGTGTTCTAACTCAATATTTCAAATGAATGTGTGTTATTAAGGTATATTATATTCAAAGTTATACAGGTGTTCTAACTCAATATTTCAAATGAATGTGTGTTATTAAGGTATATTATATTCAAAGTTATACAGGTGTTCTAACTCAATATTTCAAATGAATGTGTGTTATTAAGGTATATTATATTCAAAGTTATACAGGTGTTCTAACTCAATATTTCAAATGAATGTGTGTTATTAAGGTATATTATATTCAAAGTTATACAGGTGTTCTAACTCAATATTTCAAATGAATGTGTGTTATTAAGGTATATTATATTCAAAGTTATACAGGTGTTCTAACTCAATATTTCAAATGAATGTGTGTTATTAAGGTATATTATATTCAAAGTTATACAGGTGTTCTAACTCAATATTTCAAATGAATGTGTGTTATTAAGGTATATTATATTCAAAGTTATACAGGTGTAATGAATGTGTGTTATTAGGTATATTATATTCAAAGTTATACAGGTGTTCTAACTCAATATTTCAAATGAATGTGTGTTATTAAGGTATATTATATTCAAAGTTATACAGGTGTTCTAACTCAATATTTCAAATGAATGTGTGTTATTAAGGTATATTATATTCAAAGTTATACAGGTGTTCTAACTCAATATTTCAAATGAATGTGTGTTATTAAGGTATATTATATTCAAAGTTATACAGGTGTTCTAACTCAATATTTCAAATGAATGTGTGTTATTAAGGTATATTATATTCAAAGTTATACAGGTGTTCTAACTCAATATTTCAAATGAATGTGTGTTATTAAGGTATATTATATTCAAAGTTATACAGGTGTTCTAACTCAATATTTCAAATGAATGTGTGTTATTAAGGTATATTATATTCAAAGTTATACAGGTGTTCTAACTCAATATTTCAAATGAATGTGTGTTATTAAGGTATATTATATTCAAAGTTATACAGGTGTTCTAACTCAATATTTCAAATGAATGTGTGTTATTAAGGTATATTATATTCAAAGTTATACAGGTGTTCTAACTCAATATTTCAAATGAATGTGTGTTATTAAGGTATATTATATTCAAAGTTATACAGGTGTTCTAACTCAATATTTCAAATGAATGTGTGTTATTAAGGTATATTATATTCAAAGTTATACAGGTGTTCTAACTCAATATTTCAAATGAATGTGTGTTATTAAGGTATATTATATTCAAAGTTATACAGGTGTTCTAACTCAATATTTCAAATGAATGTGTGTTATTAAGGTATATTATATTCAAAGTTATACAGGTGTTCTAACTCAATATTTCAAATGAATGTGTGTTATTAAGGTATATTATATTCAAAGTTATACAGGTGTTCTAACTCAATATTTCAAATGAATGTGTGTTATTAAGGTATATTATATTCAAAGTTATACAGGTGTTCTAACTCAATATTTCAAATGAATGTGTGTTATTAAGGTATATTATATTCAAAGTTATACAGGTGTTCTAACTCAATATTTCAAATGAATGTGTGTTATTAAGGTATATTATATTCAAAGTTATACAGGTGTTCTAACTCAATATTTCAAATGAATGTGTGTTATTAAGGTATATTATATTCA
Source organism: Tachypleus tridentatus (assembly GCF_004210375.1). Lineage (NCBI taxonomy): Eukaryota > Metazoa > Arthropoda > Merostomata > Xiphosura > Limulidae > Tachypleus > Tachypleus tridentatus. Next base: position 109,276,908 of record NC_134831.1, read on the forward strand.
AAGTTATACAGGTGTTCTAACTCAATATTTCAAATGAATGTGTGTTATTAAGGTATATTATATTCAAAGTTATACAGGTGTTCTAACTCAATATTTCAAATGAATGTGTGTTATTAAGGTATATTATATTCAAAGTTATACAGGTGTTCTAACTCAATATTTCAAATGAATGTGTGTTATTAAGGTATATTATATTCAAAGTTATACAGGTGTTCTAACTCAATATTTCAAATGAATGTGTGTTATTAAGGTATATTATATTCAAAGTTATACAGGTGTTCTAACTCAATATTTCAAATGAATGTGTGTTATTAAGGTATATTATATTCAAAGTTATACAGGTGTTCTAACTCAATATTTCAAATGAATGTGTGTTATTAAGGTATATTATATTCAAAGTTATACAGGTGTTCTAACTCAATATTTCAAATGAATGTGTGTTATTAAGGTATATTATATTCAAAGTTATACAGGTGTTCTAACTCAATATTTCAAATGAATGTGTGTTATTAAGGTATATTATATTCAAAGTTATACAGGTGTTCTAACTCAATATTTCAAATGAATGTGTGTTATTAAGGTATATTATATTCAAAGTTATACAGGTGTTCTAACTCAATATTTCAAATGAATGTGTGTTATTAAGGTATATTATATTCAAAGTTATACAGGTGTTCTAACTCAATATTTCAAATGAATGTGTGTTATTAAGGTATATTATATTCAAAGTTATACAGGTGTTCTAACTCAATATTTCAAATGAATGTGTGTTATTAAGGTATATTATATTCAAAGTTATACAGGTGTTCTAACTCAATATTTCAAATGAATGTGTGTTATTAAGGTATATTATATTCAAAGTTATACAGGTGTTCTAACTCAATATTTCAAATGAATGTGTGTTATTAAGGTATATTATATTCAAAGTTATACAGGTGTTCTAACTCAATATTTCAAATGAATGTGTGTTATTAAGGTATATTATATTCAAAGTTATACAGGTGTTCTAACTCAATATTTCAAATGAATGTGTGTTATTAAGGTATATTATATTCAAAGTTATACAGGTGTTCTAACTCAATATTTCAAATGAATGTGTGTTATTAAGGTATATTATATTCAAAGTTATACAGGTGTTCTAACTCAATATTTCAAATGAATGTGTGTTATTAAGGTATATTATATTCAAAGTTATACAGGTGTTCTAACTCAATATTTCAAATGAATGTGTGTTATTAAGGTATATTATATTCAAAGTTATACAGGTGTTCTAACTCAATATTTCAAATGAATGTGTGTTATTAAGGTATATTATATTCAAAGTTATACAGGTGTTCTAACTCAATATTTCAAATGAATGTGTGTTATTAAGGTATATTATATTCAAAGTTATACAGGTGTTCTAACTCAATATTTCAAATGAATGTGTGTTATTAAGGTATATTATATTCAAAGTTATACAGGTGTTCTAACTCAATATTTCAAATGAATGTGTGTTATTAAGGTATATTATATTCAAAGTTATACAGGTGTTCTAACTCAATATTTCAAATGAATGTGTGTTATTAAGGTATATTATATTCAAAGTTATACAGGTGTTCTAACTCAATATTTCAAATGAATGTGTGTTATTAAGGTATATTATATTCAAAGTTATACAGGTGTTCTAACTCAATATTTCAAATGAATGTGTGTTATTAAGGTATATTATATTCAAAGTTATACAGGTGTTCTAACTCAATATTTCAAATGAATGTGTGTTATTAAGGTATATTATATTCAAAGTTATACAGGTGTTCTAACTCAATATTTCAAATGAATGTGTGTTATTAAGGTATATTATATTCAAAGTTATACAGGTGTTCTAACTCAATATTTCAAATGAATGTGTGTTATTAAGGTATATTATATTCAAAGTTATACAGGTGTTCTAACTCAATATTTCAAATGAATGTGTGTTATTAAGGTATATTATATTCAAAGTTATACAGGTGTTCTAACTCAATATTTCAAATGAATGTGTGTTATTAAGGTATATTATATTCAAAGTTATACAGGTGTTCTAACTCAATATTTCAAATGAATGTGTGTTATTAAGGTATATTATATTCAAAGTTATACAGGTGTTCTAACTCAATATTTCAAATGAATGTGTGTTATTAAGGTATATTATATTCAAAGTTATACAGGTGTTCTAACTCAATATTTCAAATGAATGTGTGTTATTAAGGTATATTATATTCAAAGTTATACAGGTGTTCTAACTCAATATTTCAAATGAATGTGTGTTATTAAGGTATATTATATTCAAAGTTATACAGGTGTTCTAACTCAATATTTCAAATGAATGTGTGTTATTAAGGTATATTATATTCAAAGTTATACAGGTGTTCTAACTCAATATTTCAAATGAATGTGTGTTATTAAGGTATATTATATTCAAAGTTATACAGGTGTTCTAACTCAATATTTCAAATGAATGTGTGTTATTAAGGTATATTATATTCAAAGTTATACAGGTGTTCTAACTCAATATTTCAAATGAATGTGTGTTATTAAGGTATATTATATTCAAAGTTATACAGGTGTTCTAACTCAATATTTCAAATGAATGTGTGTTATTAAGGTATATTATATTCAAAGTTATACAGGTGTTCTAACTCAATATTTCAAATGAATGTGTGTTATTAAGGTATATTATATTCAAAGTTATACAGGTGTTCTAACTCAATATTTCAAATGAATGTGTGTTATTAAGGTATATTATATTCAAAGTTATACAGGTGTTCTAACTCAATATTTCAAATGAATGTGTGTTATTAAGGTATATTATATTCAAAGTTATACAGGTGTTCTAACTCAATATTTCAAATGAATGTGTGTTATTAAGGTATATTATATTCAAAGTTATACAGGTGTTCTAACTCAATATTTCAAATGAATGTGTGTTATTAAGGTATATTATATTCAAAGTTATACAGGTGTTCTAACTCAATATTTCAAATGAATGTGTGTTATTAAGGTATATTATATTCAAAGTTATACAGGTGTTCTAACTCAATATTTCAAATGAATGTGTGTTATTAAGGTATATTATATTCAAAGTTATACAGGTGTTCTAACTCAATATTTCAAATGAATGTGTGTTATTAAGGTATATTATATTCAAAGTTATACAGGTGTTCTAACTCAATATTTCAAATGAATGTGTGTTATTAAGGTATATTATATTCAAAGTTATACAGGTGTTCTAACTCAATATTTCAAATGAATGTGTGTTATTAAGGTATATTATATTCAAAGTTATACAGGTGTTCTAACTCAATATTTCAAATGAATGTGTGTTATTAAGGTATATTATATTCAAAGTTATACAGGTGTTCTAACTCAATATTTCAAATGAATGTGTGTTATTAAGGTATATTATATTCAAAGTTATACAGGTGTTCTAACTCAATATTTCAAATGAATGTGTGTTATTAAGGTATATTATATTCAAAGTTATACAGGTGTTCTAACTCAATATTTCAAATGAATGTGTGTTATTAAGGTATATTATATTCAAAGTTATACAGGTGTTCTAACTCAATATTTCAAATGAATGTGTGTTATTAAGGTATATTATATTCAAAGTTATACAGGTGTTCTAACTCAATATTTCAAATGAATGTGTGTTATTAAGGTATATTATATTCAAAGTTATACAGGTGTTCTAACTCAATATTTCAAATGAATGTGTGTTATTAAGGTATATTATATTCAAAGTTATACAGGTGTTCTAACTCAATATTTCAAATGAATGTGTGTTATTAAGGTATATTATATTCAAAGTTATACAGGTGTTCTAACTCAATATTTCAAATGAATGTGTGTTATTAAGGTATATTATATTCAAAGTTATACAGGTGTTCTAACTCAATATTTCAAATGAATGTGTGTTATTAAGGTATATTATATTCAAAGTTATACAGGTGTTCTAACTCAATATTTCAAATGAATGTGTGTTATTAAGGTATATTATATTCAAAGTTATACAGGTGTTCTAACTCAATATTTCAAATGAATGTGTGTTATTAAGGTATATTATATTCAAAGTTATACAGGTGTTCTAACTCAATATTTCAAATGAATGTGTGTTATTAAGGTATATTATATTCAAAGTTATACAGGTGTTCTAACTCAATATTTCAAATGAATGTGTGTTATTAAGGTATATTATATTCAAAGTTATACAGGTGTTCTAACTCAATATTTCAAATGAATGTGTGTTATTAAGGTATATTATATTCAAAGTTATACAGGTGTTCTAACTCAATATTTCAAATGAATGTGTGTTATTAAGGTATATTATATTCAAAGTTATACAGGTGTTCTAACTCAATATTTCAAATGAATGTGTGTTATTAAGGTATATTATATTCAAAGTTATACAGGTGTTCTAACTCAATATTTCAAATGAATGTGTGTTATTAAGGTATATTATATTCAAAGTTATACAGGTGTTCTAACTCAATATTTCAAATGAATGTGTGTTATTAAGGTATATTATATTCAAAGTTATACAGGTGTTCTAACTCAATATTTCAAATGAATGTGTGTTATTAAGGTATATTATATTCAAAGTTATACAGGTGTTCTAACTCAATATTTCAAATGAATGTGTGTTATTAAGGTATATTATATTCAAAGTTATACAGGTGTTCTAACTCAATATTTCAAATGAATGTGTGTTATTAAGGTATATTATATTCAAAGTTATACAGGTGTTCTAACTCAATATTTCAAATGAATGTGTGTTATTAAGGTATATTATATTCAAAGTTATACAGGTGTTCTAACTCAATATTTCAAATGTTCTAACTCAATATTTCAAAATGTGTGTTATTAAGGTATATTATATTCAAAGTTATACAGGTGTTCTAACTCAATATTTCAAATGAATGTGTGTTATTAAGGTATATTATATTCAAAGTTATACAGGTGTTCTAACTCAATATTTCAAATGAATGTGTGTTATTAAGGTATATTATATTCAAAGTTATACAGGTGTTCTAACTCAATATTTCAAATGAATGTGTGTTATTAAGGTATATTATATTCAAAGTTATACAGGTGTTCTAACTCAATATTTCAAATGAATGTGTGTTATTAAGGTATATTATATTCAAAGTTATACAGGTGTTCTAACTCAATATTTCAAATGAATGTGTGTTATTAAGGTATATTATATTCAAAGTTATACAGGTGTTCTAACTCAATATTTCAAATGAATGTGTGTTATTAAGGTATATTATATTCAAAGTTATACAGGTGTTCTAACTCAATATTTCAAATGAATGTGTGTTATTAAGGTATATTATATTCAAAGTTATACAGGTGTTCTAACTCAATATTTCAAATGAATGTGTGTTATTAAGGTATATTATATTCAAAGTTATACAGGTGTTCTAACTCAATATTTCAAATGAATGTGTGTTATTAAGGTATATTATATTCAAAGTTATACAGGTGTTCTAACTCAATATTTCAAATGAATGTGTGTTATTAAGGTATATTATATTCAAAGTTATACAGGTGTTCTAACTCAATATTTCAAATGAATGTGTGTTATTAAGGTATATTATATTCAAAGTTATACAGGTGTTCTAACTCAATATTTCAAATGAATGTGTGTTATTAAGGTATATTATATTCAAAGTTATACAGGTGTTCTAACTCAATATTTCAAATGAATGTGTGTTATTAAGGTATATTATATTCAAAGTTATACAGGTGTTCTAACTCAATATTTCAAATGAATGTGTGTTATTAAGGTATATTATATTCAAAGTTATACAGGTGTTCTAACTCAATATTTCAAATGAATGTGTGTTATTAAGGTATATTATATTCAAAGTTATACAGGTGTTCTAACTCAATATTTCAAATGAATGTGTGTTATTAAGGTATATTATATTCAAAGTTATACAGGTGTTCTAACTCAATATTTCAAATGAATGTGTGTTATTAAGGTATATTATATTCAAAGTTATACAGGTGTTCTAACTCAATATTTCAAATGAATGTGTGTTATTAAGGTATATTATATTCAAAGTTATACAGGTGTTCTAACTCAATATTTCAAATGAATGTGTGTTATTAAGGTATATTATATTCAAAGTTATACAGGTGTTCTAACTCAATATTTCAAATGAATGTGTGTTATTAAGGTATATTATATTCAAAGTTATACAGGTGTTCTAACTCAATATTTCAAATGAATGTGTGTTATTAAGGTATATTATATTCAAAGTTATACAGGTGTTCTAACTCAATATTTCAAATGAATGTGTGTTATTAAGGTATATTATATTCAAAGTTATACAGGTGTTCTAACTCAATATTTCAAATGAATGTGTGTTATTAAGGTATATTATATTCAAAGTTATACAGGTGTTCTAACTCAATATTTCAAATGAATGTGTGTTATTAAGGTATATTATATTCAAAGTTATACAGGTGTTCTAACTCAATATTTCAAATGAATGTGTGTTATTAAGGTATATTATATTCAAAGTTATACAGGTGTTCTAACTCAATATTTCAAATGAATGTGTGTTATTAAGGTATATTATATTCAAAGTTATACAGGTGTTCTAACTCAATATTTCAAATGAATGTGTGTTATTAAGGTATATTATATTCAAAGTTATACAGGTGTTCTAACTCAATATTTCAAATGAATGTGTGTTATTAAGGTATATTATATTCAAAGTTATACAGGTGTTCTAACTCAATATTTCAAATGAATGTGTGTTATTAAGGTATATTATATTCAAAGTTATACAGGTGTTCTAACTCAATATTTCAAATGAATGTGTGTTATTAAGGTATATTATATTCAAAGTTATACAGGTGTTCTAACTCAATATTTCAAATGAATGTGTGTTATTAAGGTATATTATATTCAAAGTTATACAGGTGTTCTAACTCAATATTTCAAATGAATGTGTGTTATTAAGGTATATTATATTCAAAGTTATACAGGTGTTCTAACTCAATATTTCAAATGAATGTGTGTTATTAAGGTATATTATATTCAAAGTTATACAGGTGTTCTAACTCAATATTTCAAATGAATGTGTGTTATTAAGGTATATTATATTCAAAGTTATACAGGTGTTCTAACTCAATATTTCAAATGAATGTGTGTTATTAAGGTATATTATATTCAAAGTTATACAGGTGTTCTAACTCAATATTTCAAATGAATGTGTGTTATTAAGGTATATTATATTCAAAGTTATACAGGTGTTCTAACTCAATATTTCAAATGAATGTGTGTTATTAAGGTATATTATATTCAAAGTTATACAGGTGTTCTAACTCAATATTTCAAATGAATGTGTGTTATTAAGGTATATTATATTCAAAGTTATACAGGTGTTCTAACTCAATATTTCAAATGAATGTGTGTTATTAAGGTATATTATATTCAAAGTTATACAGGTGTTCTAACTCAATATTTCAAATGAATGTGTGTTATTAAGGTATATTATATTCAAAGTTATACAGGTGTTCTAACTCAATATTTCAAATGAATGTGTGTTATTAAGGTATATTATATTCAAAGTTATACAGGTGTTCTAACTCAATATTTCAAATGAATGTGTGTTATTAAGGTATATTATATTCAAAGTTATACAGGTGTTCTAACTCTATATTTCAAATGAATGTGTGTTATTAAGGTATATTCAAATTCAAAGTTATACAGGTGTTCTAACTCAATATTTCAAATGAATGTGTGTTGTTAAGGTATATTATATTCAAAGTTATACAGGTGTTCTAACTCAATATTTCAAATGAATGTGTGTTATTAAGGTATATTATATTCAAAGTTATACAGGTGTTCTAACTCAATATTTCAAATGAATGTGTGTTATTAAGGTATATTATATTCAAAGTTATACAGGTGTTCTAACTCAATATTTCAAATGAATGTGTGTTATTAAGGTATATTATATTCAAAGTTATACAGGTGTTCTAACTCAATATTTCAAATGAATGTGTGTTATTAAGGTATATTATATTCAAAGTTATACAGGTGTTCTAACTCAATATTTCAAATGAATGTGTGTTATTAAGGTATATTATATTCAAAGTTATACAGGTGTTCTAACTCAATATTTCAAATGAATGTGTGTTATTAAGGTATATTATATTCAAAGTTATACAGGTGTTCTAACTCAATATTTCAAATGAATGTGTGTTATTAAGGTATATTATATTCAAAGTTATACAGGTGTTCTAACTCAATATTTCAAATGAATGTGTGTTATTAAGGTATATTATATTCAAAGTTATACAGGTGTTCTAACTCAATATTTCAAATGAATGTGTGTTATTAAGGTATATTATATTCAAAGTTATACAGGTGTTCTAACTCAATATTTCAAATGAATGTGTGTTATTAAGGTATATTATATTCAAAGTTATACAGGTGTTCTAACTCAATATTTCAAATGAATGTGTGTTATTAAGGTATATTATATTCAAAGTTATACAGGTGTTCTAACTCAATATTTCAAATGAATGTGTGTTATTAAGGTATATTATATTCAAAGTTATACAGGTGTTCTAACTCAATATTTCAAATGAATGTGTGTTATTAAGGTATATTATATTCAAAGTTATACAGGTGTTCTAACTCAATATTTCAAATGAATGTGTGTTATTAAGGTATATTATATTCAAAGTTATACAGGTGTTCTAACTCAATATTTCAAATGAATGTGTGTTATTAAGGTATATTATATTCAAAGTTATACAGGTGTTCTAACTCAATATTTCAAATGAATGTGTGTTATTAAGGTATATTATATTCAAAGTTATACAGGTGTTCTAACTCAATATTTCAAATGAATGTGTGTTATTAAGGTATATTATATTCAAAGTTATACAGGTGTTCTAACTCAATATTTCAAATGAATGTGTGTTATTAAGGTATATTATATTCAAAGTTATACAGGTGTTCTAACTCAATATTTCAAATGAATGTGTGTTATTAAGGTATATTATATTCAAAGTTATACAGGTGTTCTAACTCAATATTTCAAATGAATGTGTGTTATTAAGGTATATTATATTCAAAGTTATACAGGTGTTCTAACTCAATATTTCAAATGAATGTGTGTTATTAAGGTATATTATATTCAAAGTTATACAGGTGTTCTAACTCAATATTTCAAATGAATGTGTGTTATTAAGGTATATTATATTCAAAGTTATACAGGTGTTCTAACTCAATATTTCAAATGAATGTGTGTTATTAAGGTATATTATATTCAAAGTTATACAGGTGTTCTAACTCAATATTTCAAATGAATGTGTGTTATTAAGGTATATTATATTCAAAGTTATACAGGTGTTCTAACTCAATATTTCAAATGAATGTGTGTTATTAAGGTATATTATATTCAAAGTTATACAGGTGTTCTAACTCAATATTTCAAATGAATGTGTGTTATTAAGGTATATTATATTCAAAGTTATACAGGTGTTCTAACTCAATATTTCAAATGAATGTGTGTTATTAAGGTATATTATATTCAAAGTTATACAGGTGTTCTAACTCAATATTTCAAATGAATGTGTGTTATTAAGGTATATTATATTCAAAGTTATACAGGTGTTCTAACTCAATATTTCAAATGAATGTGTGTTATTAAGGTATATTATATTCAAAGTTATACAGGTGTTCTAACTCAATATTTCAAATGAATGTGTGTTATTAAGGTATATTATATTCAAAGTTATACAGGTGTTCTAACTCAATATTTCAAATGAATGTGTGTTATTAAGGTATATTATATTCAAAGTTATACAGGTGTTCTAACTCAATATTTCAAATGAATGTGTGTTATTAAGGTATATTATATTCAAAGTTATACAGGTGTTCTAACTCAATATTTCAAATGAATGTGTGTTATTAAGGTATATTATATTCAAAGTTATACAGGTGTTCTAACTCAATATTTCAAATGAATGTGTGTTATTAAGGTATATTATATTCAAAGTTATACAGGTGTTCTAACTCAATATTTCAAATGAATGTGTGTTATTAAGGTATATTATATTCAAAGTTATACAGGTGTTCTAACTCAATATTTCAAATGAATGTGTGTTATTAAGGTATATTATATTCAAAGTTATACAGGTGTTCTAACTCAATATTTCAAATGAATGTGTGTTATTAAGGTATATTATATTCAAAGTTATACAGGTGTTCTAACTCAATATTTCAAATGAATGTGTGTTATTAAGGTATATTATATTCAAAGTTATACAGGTGTTCTAACTCAATATTTCAAATGAATGTGTGTTATTAAGGTATATTATATTCAAAGTTATACAGGTGTTCTAACTCAATATTTCAAATGAATGTGTGTTATTAAGGTATATTATATTCAAAGTTATACAGGTGTTCTAACTCAATATTTCAAATGAATGTGTGTTATTAAGGTATATTATATTCAAAGTTATACAGGTGTTCTAACTCAATATTTCAAATGAATGTGTGTTATTAAGGTATATTATATTCAAAGTTATACAGGTGTTCTAACTCAATATTTCAAATGAATGTGTGTTATTAAGGTATATTATATTCAAAGTTATACAGGTGTTCTAACTCAATATTTCAAATGAATGTGTGTTATTAAGGTATATTATATTCAAAGTTATACAGGTGTTCTAACTCAATATTTCAAATGAATGTGTGTTATTAAGGTATATTATATTCAAAGTTATACAGGTGTTCTAACTCAATATTTCAAATGAATGTGTGTTATTAAGGTATATTATATTCAAAGTTATACAGGTGTTCTAACTCAATATTTCAAATGAATGTGTGTTATTAAGGTATATTATATTCAAAGTTATACAGGTGTTCTAACTCAATATTTCAAATGAATGTGTGTTATTAAGGTATATTATATTCAAAGTTATACAGGTGTTCTAACTCAATATTTCAAATGAATGTGTGTTATTAAGGTATATTATATTCAAAGTTATACAGGTGTTCTAACTCAATATTTCAAATGAATGTGTGTTATTAAGGTATATTATATTCAAAGTTATACAGGTGTTCTAACTCAATATTTCAAATGAATGTGTGTTATTAAGGTATATTATATTCAAAGTTATACAGGTGTTCTAACTCAATATTTCAAATGAATGTGTGTTATTAAGGTATATTATATTCAAAGTTATACAGGTGTTCTAACTCAATATTTCAAATGAATGTGTGTTATTAAGGTATATTATATTCAAAGTTATACAGGTGTTCTAACTCAATATTTCAAATGAATGTGTGTTATTAAGGTATATTATATTCAAAGTTATACAGGTGTTCTAACTCAATATTTCAAATGAATGTGTGTTATTAAGGTATATTATATTCAAAGTTATACAGGTGTTCTAACTCAATATTTCAAATGAATGTGTGTTATTAAGGTATATTATATTCAAAGTTATACAGGTGTTCTAACTCAATATTTCAAATGAATGTGTGTTATTAAGGTATATTATATTCAAAGTTATACAGGTGTTCTAACTCAATATTTCAAATGAATGTGTGTTATTAAGGTATATTATATTCAAAGTTATACAGGTGTTCTAACTCAATATTTCAAATGAATGTGTGTTATTAAGGTATATTATATTCAAAGTTATACAGGTGTTCTAACTCAATATTTCAAATGAATGTGTGTTATTAAGGTATATTATATTCAAAGTTATACAGGTGTTCTAACTCAATATTTCAAATGAATGTGTGTTATTAAGGTATATTATATTCAAAGTTATACAGGTGTTCTAACTCAATATTTCAAATGAATGTGTGTTATTAAGGTATATTATATTCAAAGTTATACAGGTGTTCTAACTCAATATTTCAAATGAATGTGTGTTATTAAGGTATATTATATTCAAAGTTATACAGGTGTTCTAACTCAATATTTCAAATGAATGTGTGTTATTAAGGTATATTATATTCAAAGTTATACAGGTGTTCTAACTCAATATTTCAAATGAATGTGTGTTATTAAGGTATATTATATTCAAAGTTATACAGGTGTTCTAACTCAATATTTCAAATGAATGTGTGTTATTAAGGTATATTATATTCAAAGTTATACAGGTGTTCTAACTCAATATTTCAAATGAATGTGTGTTATTAAGGTATATTATATTCAAAGTTATACAGGTGTTCTAACTCAATATTTCAAATGAATGTGTGTTATTAAGGTATATTATATTCAAAGTTATACAGGTGTTCTAACTCAATATTTCAAATGAATGTGTGTTATTAAGGTATATTATATTCAAAGTTATACAGGTGTTCTAACTCAATATTTCAAATGAATGTGTGTTATTAAGGTATATTATATTCAAAGTTATACAGGTGTTCTAACTCAATATTTCAAATGAATGTGTGTTATTAAGGTATATTATATTCAAAGTTATACAGGTGTTCTAACTCAATATTTCAAATGAATGTGTGTTATTAAGGTATATTATATTCAAAGTTATACAGGTGTTCTAACTCAATATTTCAAATGAATGTGTGTTATTAAGGTATATTATATTCAAAGTTATACAGGTGTTCTAACTCAATATTTCAAATGAATGTGTGTTATTAAGGTATATTATATTCAAAGTTATACAGGTGTTCTAACTCAATATTTCAAATGAATGTGTGTTATTAAGGTATATTATATTCAAAGTTATACAGGTGTTCTAACTCAATATTTCAAATGAATGTGTGTTATTAAGGTATATTATATTCAAAGTTATACAGGTGTTCTAACTCAATATTTCAAATGAATGTGTGTTATTAAGGTATATTATATTCAAAGTTATACAGGTGTTCTAACTCAATATTTCAAATGAATGTGTGTTATTAAGGTATATTATATTCAAAGTTATACAGGTGTTCTAACTCAATATTTCAAATGAATGTGTGTTATTAAGGTATATTATATTCAAAGTTATACAGGTGTTCTAACTCAATATTTCAAATGAATGTGTGTTATTAAGGTATATTATATTCAAAGTTATACAGGTGTTCTAACTCAATATTTCAAATGAATGTGTGTTATTAAGGTATATTATATTCAAAGTTATACAGGTGTTCTAACTCAATATTTCAAATGAATGTGTGTTATTAAGGTATATTATATTCAAAGTTATACAGGTGTTCTAACTCAATATTTCAAATGAATGTGTGTTATTAAGGTATATTATATTCAAAGTTATACAGGTGTTCTAACTCAATATTTCAAATGAATGTGTGTTATTAAGGTATATTATATTCAAAGTTATACAGGTGTTCTAACTCAATATTTCAAATGAATGTGTGTTATTAAGGTATATTATATTCAAAGTTATACAGGTGTTCTAACTCAATATTTCAAATGAATGTGTGTTATTAAGGTATATTATATTCAAAGTTATACAGGTGTTCTAACTCAATATTTCAAATGAATGTGTGTTATTAAGGTATATTATATTCAAAGTTATACAGGTGTTCTAACTCAATATTTCAAATGAATGTGTGTTATTAAGGTATATTATATTCAAAGTTATACAGGTGTTCTAACTCAATATTTCAAATGAATGTGTGTTATTAAGGTATATTATATTCAAAGTTATACAGGTGTTCTAACTCAATATTTCAAATGAATGTGTGTTATTAAGGTATATTATATTCAAAGTTATACAGGTGTTCTAACTCAATATTTCAAATGAATGTGTGTTATTAAGGTATATTATATTCAAAGTTATACAGGTGTTCTAACTCAATATTTCAAATGAATGTGTGTTATTAAGGTATATTATATTCAAAGTTATACAGGTGTTCTAACTCAATATTTCAAATGAATGTGTGTTATTAAGGTATATTATATTCAAAGTTATACAGGTGTTCTAACTCAATATTTCAAATGAATGTGTGTTATTAAGGTATATTATATTCAAAGTTATACAGGTGTTCTAACTCAATATTTCAAATGAATGTGTGTTATTAAGGTATATTATATTCAAAGTTATACAGGTGTTCTAACTCAATATTTCAAATGAATGTGTGTTATTAAGGTATATTATATTCAAAGTTATACAGGTGTTCTAACTCAATATTTCAAATGAATGTGTGTTATTAAGGTATATTATATTCAAAGTTATACAGGTGTTCTAACTCAATATTTCAAATGAATGTGTGTTATTAAGGTATATTATATTCAAAGTTATACAGGTGTTCTAACTCAATATTTCAAATGAATGTGTGTTATTAAGGTATATTATATTCAAAGTTATACAGGTGTTCTAACTCAATATTTCAAATGAATGTGTGTTATTAAGGTATATTATATTCAAAGTTATACAGGTGTTCTAACTCAATATTTCAAATGAATGTGTGTATATTATTCAAAGTTATACAGGTGTTCTAACTCAATATTTCAAATGAATGTGTTATTAAGGTATATTATATTCAAAGTTATACAGGTGTTCTAACTCAATATTTCAAATGAATGTGTGTTATTAAGGTATATTATATTCAAAGTTATACAGGTGTTCTAACTCAATATTTCAAATGAATGTGTGTTATTAAGGTATATTATATTCAAAGTTATACAGGTGTTCTAACTCAATATTTCAAATGAATGTGTGTTATTAAGGTATATTATATTCAAAGTTATACAGGTGTTCTAACTCAATATTTCAAATGAATGTGTGTTATTAAGGTATATTATATTCAAAGTTATACAGGTGTTCTAACTCAATATTTCAAATGAATGTGTGTTATTAAGGTATATTATATTCAAAGTTATACAGGTGTTCTAACTCAATATTTCAAATGAATGTGTGTTATTAAGGTATATTATATTCAAAGTTATACAGGTGTTCTAACTCAATATTTCAAATGAATGTGTGTTATTAAGGTATATTATATTCAAAGTTATACAGGTGTTCTAACTCAATATTTCAAATGAATGTGTGTTATTAAGGTATATTATATTCAAAGTTATACAGGTGTTCTAACTCAATATTTCAAATGAATGTGTGTTATTAAGGTATATTATATTCAAAGTTATACAGGTGTTCTAACTCAATATTTCAAATGAATGTGTGTTATTAAGGTATATTATATTCAAAGTTATACAGGTGTTCTAACTCAATATTTCAAATGAATGTGTGTTATTAAGGTATATTATATTCAAAGTTATACAGGTGTTCTAACTCAATATTTGAAATGAATGTGTGTTATTAAGGTATATTATATTCAAAGTTATACAGGTGTTCTAACTCAATATTTCAAATAAGGTATATTATATTCAAAGTTGTGTTTAACTCAATATTTCAAATGAAGGTATATTATATTCAAAGTTATACAGGTGTTCTAACTCAATATTTCAAATGAATGTGTGTTATTAAGGTATATTATATTCAAAGTTATACAGGTGTTCTAACTCAATATTTCAAATGAATGTGTGTTATTAAGGTATATTATATTCAAAGTTATACAGGTGTTCTAACTCAATATTTCAAATGAATGTGTGTTATTAAGGTATATTATATTCAAAGTTATACAGGTGTTCTAACTCAATATTTCAAATGAATGTGTGTTATTAAGGTATATTATATTCAAAGTTATACAGGTGTTCTAACTCAATATTTCAAATGAATGTGTGTTATTAAGGTATATTATATTCAAAGTTATACAGGTGTTCTAACTCAATATTTCAAATGAATGTGTGTTATTAAGGTATATTATATTCAAAGTTATACAGGTGTTCTAACTCAATATTTCAAATGAATGTGTGTTATTAAGGTATATTATATTCAAAGTTATACAGGTGTTCTAACTCAATATTTCAAATGAATGTGTGTTATTAAGGTATATTATATTCAAAGTTATACAGGTGTTCTAACTCAATATTTCAAATGAATGTGTGTTATTAAGGTATATTATATTCAAAGTTATACAGGTGTTCTAACTCAATATTTCAAATGAATGTGTGTTATTAAGGTATATTATATTCAAAGTTATACAGGTGTTCTAACTCAATATTTCAAATGAATGTGTGTTATTAAGGTATATTATATTCAAAGTTATACAGGTGTTCTAACTCAATATTTCAAATGAATGTGTGTTATTAAGGTATATTATATTCAAAGTTATACAGGTGTTCTAACTCAATATTTCAAATGAATGTGTGTTATTAAGGTATATTATATTCAAAGTTATACAGGTGTTCTAACTCAATATTTCAAATGAATGTGTGTTATTAAGGTATATTATATTCAAAGTTATACAGGTGTTCTAACTCAATATTTCAAATGAATGTGTGTTATTAAGGTATATTATATTCAAAGTTATACAGGTGTTCTAACTCAATATTTCAAATGAATGTGTGTTATTAAGGTATATTATATTCAAAGTTATACAGGTGTTCTAACTCAATATTTCAAATGAATGTGTGTTATTAAGGTATATTATATTCAAAGTTATACAGGTGTTCTAACTCAATATTTCAAATGAATGTGTGTTATTAAGGTATATTATATTCAAAGTTATACAGGTGTTCTAACTCAATATTTCAAATGAATGTGTGTTATTAAGGTATATTATATTCAAAGTTATACAGGTGTTCTAACTCAATATTTCAAATGAATGTGTGTTATTAAGGTATATTATATTCAAAGTTATACAGGTGTTCTAACTCAATATTTCAAATGAATGTGTGTTATTAAGGTATATTATATTCAAAGTTATACAGGTGTTCTAACTCAATATTTCAAATGAATGTGTGTTATTAAGGTATATTATATTCAAAGTTATACAGGTGTTCTAACTCAATATTTCAAATGAATGTGTGTTATTAAGGTATATTATATTCAAAGTTATACAGGTGTTCTAACTCAATATTTCAAATGAATGTGTGTTATTAAGGTATATTATATTCAAAGTTATACAGGTGTTCTAACTCAATATTTCAAATGAATGTGTGTTATTAAGGTATATTATATTCAAAGTTATACAGGTGTTCTAACTCAATATTTCAAATGAATGTGTGTTATTAAGGTATATTATATTCAAAGTTATACAGGTGTTCTAACTCAATATTTCAAATGAATGTGTGTTATTAAGGTATATTATATTCAAAGTTATACAGGTGTTCTAACTCAATATTTCAAATGAATGTGTGTTATTAAGGTATATTATATTCAAAGTTATACAGGTGTTCTAACTCAATATTTCAAATGAATGTGTGTTATTAAGGTATATTATATTCAAAGTTATACAGGTGTTCTAACTCAATATTTCAAATGAATGTGTGTTATTAAGGTATATTATATTCAAAGTTATACAGGTGTTCTAACTCAATATTTCAAATGAATGTGTGTTATTAAGGTATATTATATTCAAAGTTATACAGGTGTTCTAACTCAATATTTCAAATGAATGTGTGTTATTAAGGTATATTATATTCAAAGTTATACAGGTGTTCTAACTCAATATTTCAAATGAATGTGTGTTATTAAGGTATATTATATTCAAAGTTATACAGGTGTTCTAACTCAATATTTCAAATGAATGTGTGTTATTAAGGTATATTATATTCAAAGTTATACAGGTGTTCTAACTCAATATTTCAAATGAATGTGTGTTATTAAGGTATATTATATTCAAAGTTATACAGGTGTTCTAACTCAATATTTCAAATGAATGTGTGTTATTAAGGTATATTATATTCAAAGTTATACAGGTGTTCTAACTCAATATTTCAAATGAATGTGTGTTATTAAGGTATATTATATTCAAAGTTATACAGGTGTTCTAACTCAATATTTCAAATGAATGTGTGTTATTAAGGTATATTATATTCAAAGTTATACAGGTGTTCTAACTCAATATTTCAAATGAATGTGTGTTATTAAGGTATATTATATTCAAAGTTATACAGGTGTTCTAACTCAATATTTCAAATGAATGTGTGTTATTAAGGTATATTATATTCAAAGTTATACAGGTGTTCTAACTCAATATTTCAAATGAATGTGTGTTATTAAGGTATATTATATTCAAAGTTATACAGGTGTTCTAACTCAATATTTCAAATGAATGTGTGTTATTAAGGTATATTATATTCAAAGTTATACAGGTGTTCTAACTCAATATTTCAAATGAATGTGTGTTATTAAGGTATATTATATTCAAAGTTATACAGGTGTTCTAACTCAATATTTCAAATGAATGTGTGTTATTAAGGTATATTATATTCAAAGTTATACAGGTGTTCTAACTCAATATTTCAAATGAATGTGTGTTATTAAGGTATATTATATTCAAAGTTATACAGGTGTTCTAACTCAATATTTCAAATGAATGTGTGTTATTAAGGTATATTATATTCAAAGTTATACAGGTGTTCTAACTCAATATTTCAAATGAATGTGTGTTATTAAGGTATATTATATTCAAAGTTATACAGGTGTTCTAACTCAATATTTCAAATGAATGTGTGTTATTAAGGTATATTATATTCAAAGTTATACAGGTGTTCTAACTCAATATTTCAAATGAATGTGTGTTATTAAGGTATATTATATTCAAAGTTATACAGGTGTTCTAACTCAATATTTCAAATGAATGTGTGTTATTAAGGTATATTATATTCAAAGTTATACAGGTGTTCTAACTCAATATTTCAAATGAATGTGTGTTATTAAGGTATATTATATTCAAAGTTATACAGGTGTTCTAACTCAATATTTCAAATGAATGTGTGTTATTAAGGTATATTATATTCAAAGTTATACAGGTGTTCTAACTCAATATTTCAAATGAATGTGTGTTATTAAGGTATATTATATTCAAAGTTATACAGGTGTTCTAACTCAATATTTCAAATGAATGTGTGTTATTAAGGTATATTATATTCAAAGTTATACAGGTGTTCTAACTCAATATTTCAAATGAATGTGTGTTATTAAGGTATATTATATTCAAAGTTATACAGGTGTTCTAACTCAATATTTCAAATGAATGTGTGTTATTAAGGTATATTATATTCAAAGTTATACAGGTGTTCTAACTCAATATTTCAAATGAATGTGTGTTATTAAGGTATATTATATTCAAAGTTATACAGGTGTTCTAACTCAATATTTCAAATGAATGTGTGTTATTAAGGTATATTATATTCAAAGTTATACAGGTGTTCTAACTCAATATTTCAAATGAATGTGTGTTATTAAGGTATATTATATTCAAAGTTATACAGGTGTTCTAACTCAATATTTCAAATGAATGTGTGTTATTAAGGTATATTATATTCAAAGTTATACAGGTGTTCTAACTCAATATTTCAAATGAATGTGTGTTATTAAGGTATATTATATTCAAAGTTATACAGGTGTTCTAACTCAATATTTCAAATGAATGTGTGTTATTAAGGTATATTATATTCAAAGTTATACAGGTGTTCTAACTCAATATTTCAAATGAATGTGTGTTATTAAGGTATATTATATTCAAAGTTATACAGGTGTTCTAACTCAATATTTCAAATGAATGTGTGTTATTAAGGTATATTATATTCAAAGTTATACAGGTGTTCTAACTCAATATTTCAAATGAATGTGTGTTATTAAGGTATATTATATTCAAAGTTATACAGGTGTTCTAACTCAATATTTCAAATGAATGTGTGTTATTAAGGTATATTATATTCAAAGTTATACAGGTGTTCTAACTCAATATTTCAAATGAATGTGTGTTATTAAGGTATATTATATTCAAAGTTATACAGGTGTTCTAACTCAATATTTCAAATGAATGTGTGTTATTAAGGTATATTATATTCAAAGTTATACAGGTGTTCTAACTCAATATTTCAAATGAATGTGTGTTATTAAGGTATATTATATTCAAAGTTATACAGGTGTTCTAACTCAATATTTCAAATGAATGTGTGTTATTAAGGTATATTATATTCAAAGTTATACAGGTGTTCTAACTCAATATTTCAAATGAATGTGTGTTATTAAGGTATATTATATTCAAAGTTATACAGGTGTTCTAACTCAATATTTCAAATGAATGTGTGTTATTAAGGTATATTATATTCAAAGTTATACAGGTGTTCTAACTCAATATTTCAAATGAATGTGTGTTATTAAGGTATATTATATTCAAAGTTATACAGGTGTTCTAACTCAATATTTCAAATGAATGTGTGTTATTAAGGTATATTATATTCAAAGTTATACAGGTGTTCTAACTCAATATTTCAAATGAATGTGTGTTATTAAGGTATATTATATTCAAAGTTATACAGGTGTTCTAACTCAATATTTCAAATGAATGTGTGTTATTAAGGTATATTATATTCAAAGTTATACAGGTGTTCTAACTCAATATTTCAAATGAATGTGTGTTATTAAGGTATATTATATTCAAAGTTATACAGGTGTTCTAACTCAATATTTCAAATGAATGTGTGTTATTAAGGTATATTATATTCAAAGTTATACAGGTGTTCTAACTCAATATTTCAAATGAATGTGTGTTATTAAGGTATATTATATTCAAAGTTATACAGGTGTTCTAACTCAATATTTCAAATGAATGTGTGTTATTAAGGTATATTATATTCAAAGTTATACAGGTGTTCTAACTCAATATTTCAAATGAATGTGTGTTATTAAGGTATATTATATTCAAAGTTATACAGGTGTTCTAACTCAATATTTCAAATGAATGTGTGTTATTAAGGTATATTATATTCAAAGTTATACAGGTGTTCTAACTCAATATTTCAAATGAATGTGTGTTATTAAGGTATATTATATTCAAAGTTATACAGGTGTTCTAACTCAATATTTCAAATGAATGTGTGTTATTAAGGTATATTATATTCAAAGTTATACAGGTGTTCTAACTCAATATTTCAAATGAATGTGTGTTATTAAGGTATATTATATTCAAAGTTATACAGGTGTTCTAACTCAATATTTCAAATGAATGTGTGTTATTAAGGTATATTATATTCAAAGTTATACAGGTGTTCTAACTCAATATTTCAAATGAATGTGTGTTATTAAGGTATATTATATTCAAAGTTATACAGGTGTTCTAACTCAATATTTCAAATGAATGTGTGTTATTAAGGTATATTATATTCAAAGTTATACAGGTGTTCTAACTCAATATTTCAAATGAATGTGTGTTATTAAGGTATATTATATTCAAAGTTATACAGGTGTTCTAACTCAATATTTCAAATGAATGTGTGTTATTAAGGTATATTATATTCAAAGTTATACAGGTGTTCTAACTCAATATTTCAAATGAATGTGTTATTAAGGTATATTATATTCAAAGTTATACAGGTGTTCTAACTCAATATTTCAAATGAATGTGTGTTATTAAGGTATATTATATTCAAAGTTATACAGGTGTTCTAACTCAATATTTCAAATGAATGTGTGTTATTAAGGTATATTATATTCAAAGTTATACAGGTGTTCTAACTCAATATTTCAAATGAATGTGTGTTATTAAGGTATATTATATTCAAAGTTATACAGGTGTTCTAACTCAATATTTCAAATGAATGTGTGTTATTAAGGTATATTATATTCAAAGTTATACAGGTGTTCTAACTCAATATTTCAAATGAATGTGTGTTATTAAGGTATATTATATTCAAAGTTATACAGGTGTTCTAACTCAATATTTCAAATGAATGTGTGTTATTAAGGTATATTATATTCAAAGTTATACAGGTGTTCTAACTCAATATTTCAAATGAATGTGTGTTATTAAGGTATATTATATTCAAAGTTATACAGGTGTTCTAACTCAATATTTCAAATGAATGTGTGTTATTAAGGTATATTATATTCAAAGTTATACAGGTGTTCTAACTCAATATTTCAAATGAATGTGTGTTATTAAGGTATATTATATTCAAAGTTATACAGGTGTTCTAACTCAATATTTCAAATGAATGTGTGTTATTAAGGTATATTATATTCAAAGTTATACAGGTGTTCTAACTCAATATTTCAAATGAATGTGTGTTATTAAGGTATATTATATTCAAAGTTATACAGGTGTTCTAACTCAATATTTCAAATGAATGTGTGTTATTAAGGTATATTATATTCAAAGTTATACAGGTGTTCTAACTCAATATTTCAAATGAATGTGTGTTATTAAGGTATATTATATTCAAAGTTATACAGGTGTTCTAACTCAATATTTCAAATGAATGTGTGTTATTAAGGTATATTATATTCAAAGTTATACAGGTGTTCTAACTCAATATTTCAAATGAATGTGTGTTATTAAGGTATATTATATTCAAAGTTATACAGGTGTTCTAACTCAATATTTCAAATGAATGTGTGTTATTAAGGTATATTATATTCAAAGTTATACAGGTGTTCTAACTCAATATTTCAAATGAATGTGTGTTATTAAGGTATATTATATTCAAAGTTATACAGGTGTTCTAACTCAATATTTCAAATGAATGTGTGTGTTATTAAGGTATATTATATTCAAAGTTATACAGGTGTTCTAACTCAATATTTCAAATTGTATATTATATTCAAAGTACAGGTGTTCTAACTCAATATTTCAAAATGTGTGTTATTATATATTATTCAAAGTTATACAGGTGTTCTAACTCAATATTTCAAATGAATGTGTGTTATTAAGGTATATTATATTCAAAGTTATACAGGTGTTCTAACTCAATATTTCAAATGAATGTGTGTTATTAAGGTATATTATATTCAAAGTTATACAGGTGTTCTAACTCAATATTTCAAATGAATGTGTGTTATTAAGGTATATTATATTCAAAGTTATACAGGTGTTCTAACTCAATATTTCAAATGAATGTGTGTTATTAAGGTATATTATATTCAAAGTTATACAGGTGTTCTAACTCAATATTTCAAATGAATGTGTGTTATTAAGGTATATTATATTCAAAGTTATACAGGTGTTCTAACTCAATATTTCAAATGAATGTGTGTTATTAAGGTATATTATATTCAAAGTTATACAGGTGTTCTAACTCAATATTTCAAATGAATGTGTGTTATTAAGGTATATTATATTCAAAGTTATACAGGTGTTCTAACTCAATATTTCAAATGAATGTGTGTTATTAAGGTATATTATATTCAAAGTTATACAGGTGTTCTAACTCAATATTTCAAATGAATGTGTGTTATTAAGGTATATTATATTCAAAGTTATACAGGTGTTCTAACTCAATATTTCAAATGAATGTGTGTTATTAAGGTATATTATATTCAAAGTTATACAGGTGTTCTAACTCAATATTTCAAATGAATGTGTGTTCTAACCTCAATATTTCAAATAAATTAAGGTATATTATATTCAAAGTTATACAGGTGTTCTAACTCAATATTTCAAATGAATGTGTGTTATTAAGGTATATTATATTCAAAGTTATACAGGTGTTCTAACTCAATATTTCAAATGAATGTGTGTTATTAAGGTATATTATATTCAAAGTTATACAGGTGTTCTAACTCAATATTTCAAATGAATGTGTGTTATTAAGGTATATTATATTCAAAGTTATACAGGTGTTCTAACTCAATATTTCAAATGAATGTGTGTTATTAAGGTATATTATATTCAAAGTTATACAGGTGTTCTAACTCAAATGAATGTGTGTTATTAAGGTATATATTTCAAAGTTATAAGGTGAATGTGTGTTATTAAGGTATATTATATTCAAAGTTATACAGGTGTTCTAACTCAATATTTCAAATGAATGTGTGTTATTAAGGTATATTATATTCAAAGTTATACAGGTGTTCTAACTCAATATTTCAAATGAATGTGTGTTATTAAGGTATATTATATTCAAAGTTATACAGGTGTTCTAACTCAATATTTCAAATGAATGTGTGTTATTAAGGTATATTATATTCAAAGTTATACAGGTGTTCTAACTCAATATTTCAAATGAATGTGTGTTATTAAGGTATATTATATTCAAAGTTATACAGGTGTTCTAACTCAATATTTCAAATGAATGTGTGTTATTAAGGTATATTATATTCAAAGTTATACAGGTGTTCTAACTCAATATTTCAAATGAATGTGTGTTATTAAGGTATATTATATTCAAAGTTATACAGGTGTTCTAACTCAATATTTCAAATGAATGTGTGTTATTAAGGTATATTATATTCAAAGTTATACAGGTGTTCTAACTCAATATTTCAAATGAATGTGTGTTATTAAGGTATATTATATTCAAAGTTATACAGGTGTTCTAACTCAATATTTCAAATGAATGTGTGTTATTAAGGTATATTATATTCAAAGTTATACAGGTGTTCTAACTCAATATTTCAAATGAATGTGTGTTATTAAGGTATATTATATTCAAAGTTATACAGGTGTTCTAACTCAATATTTCAAATGAATGTGTATTATTAAGGTATATTATATTCAAAGTTATACAGGTGTTCTAACTCAATATTTCAAATGAATGTGTGTTATTAAGGTATATTATATTCAAATTTATACAGGTGTTCTAACTCAATATTTCAAATGAATGTGTGTTATTAAGGTATATTATATTCAAAGTTATACAGGTGTTCTAACTCAATATTTCAAATGAATGTGTGTTATTAAGGTATATTATATTCAAAGTTATACAGGTGTTCTAACTCAATATTTCAAATGAATGTGTGTCATTAAGGTATATTATATTCAAAGTTATACAGGTGTTCTAACTCAATATTTCAAATGAATGTGTGTTATTAAGGTATATTATATTCAAAGTTATACAGGTGTTCTAACTCAATATTTCAAATGAATGTGTGTTATTAAGGTATATTATATTCAAAGTTATACATGTGTTCTAACTCAATATTTCAAATGAATGTGTGTTATTAAGGTATATTATATTCAAAGTTATACAGGTGTTCTAACTCAATATTTCAAATGAATGTGTGTTATTAAGGTATATTATATTCAAATTTATACAGGTGTTCTAACTCAATATTTCAAATGAATGTGTGTTATTAAGGTATATTATATTCAAAGTTATACAGGTGTTCTAACTCAATATTTCAAATGAATGTGTGTTATTAAGGTATATTATATTCAAAGTTATACAGGTGTTCTAACTCAATATTTCAAATGAATGTGTGTTATTAAGGTATATTATATTCAAAGTTATACAGGTGTTCTAACTCAATATTTCAAATGAATGTGTGTTATTAAGGTATATTATATTCAAAGTTATACAGGTGTTCTAACTCTATATTTCAAATGAATGTGTGTTATTAAGGTATATTATATTCAAAGTTATACAGGTGTTCTAACTCAATATTTCAAATGAATGTGTGTTATTAAGGTATATTATATTCAAAGTTATACAGGTGTTCTAACTCAATATTTCAAATGAATGTGTGTTATTAAGGTATATTATATTCAAAGTTATACAGGTGTTCTAACTCAATATTTCAAATGAATGTGTGTTATTAAGGTATATTATATTCAAAGTTATACAGGTGTTCTAACTCAATATTTCAAATGAATGTGTGTTATTAAGGTATATTATATTCAAAGTTATACAGGTGTTCTAACTCAATATTTCAAATGAATGTGTGTTATTAAGGTATATTATATTCAAAGTTATACAGGTGTTCTAACTCAATATTTCAAATGAATGTGTGTCATTAAGGTATATTATATTCAAAGTTATACAGGTGTTCTAACTCAATATTTCAAATGAATGTGTGTTATTAAGGTATATTATATTCAAAGTTATACAGGTGTTCTAACTCAATATTTCAAATGAATGTGTGTTATTAAGGTATATTATATTCAAAGTTATACAGGTGTTCTAACTCAATATTTCAAATGAATGTGTGTTATTAAGGTATATTATATTCAAAGTTATACAGGTGTTCTAACTCAATATTTCAAATGAATGTGTGTTATTAAGGTATATTATATTCAAAGTTATACAGGTGTTCTAACTCAATATTTCAAATGAATGTGTGTTATTAAGGTATATTATATTCAAAGTTATACAGGTGTTCTAACTCAATATTTCAAAGATGAATGTGTGTTATTAAGGTATATTATATTCAAAGTTATACAGGTGTTCTAACTCAATATTTCAAATGAATGTGTGTTATTAAGGTATATTATATTCAAAGTTATACAGGTGTTCTAACTCAATATTTCAAATGAATGTGTGTGTTATTAAGGTATATTATATTCAAAGTTATACAGGTGTTCTAACTCAATATTTCAAATGAATGTGTGTTATTAAGGTATATTATATTCAAAGTTATACAGGTGTTCTAACTCAATATTTCAAATGAATGTGTGTTATTAAGGTATATTATATTCAAAGTTATACAGGTGTTCTAACTCAATATTTCAAATGAATGTGTGTCATTAAGGTATATTATATTCAAAGTTATACAGGTGTTCTAACCTCAATATTTCAAATGAATGTGTGTCATTAAGGTATATTATATTCAAAGTTATACAGGTGTTCTAACTCAATATTTCAAATGAATGTGTGTTATTAAGGTATATTATATTCAAAGTTATACAGGTGTTCTAACTCAATATTTCAAATGAATGTGTGTTATTAAGGTATATTATATTCAAAGTTATACAGGTGTTCTAACTCAATATTTCAAATGAATGTGTGTTATTAAGGTATATTATATTCAAAGTTATACAGGTGTTCTAACTCAATATTTCAAATGAATGTGTGTTATTAAGGTATATTATATTCAAAGTTATACAGGTGTTCTAACTCAATATTTCAAATGAATGTGTGTTATTAAGGTATATTATATTCAAAGTTATACAGGTGTTCTAACTCAATATTTCAAATGAATGTGTGTTATTAAGGTATATTATATTCAAAGTTATACAGGTGTTCTAACTCAATATTTCAAATGAATGTGTGTTATTAAGGTATATTATATTCAAAGTTATACAGGTGTTCTAACTCAATATTTCAAATGAATGTGTGTTATTAAGGTATATTATATTCAAAGTTATACAGGTGTTCTAACCTCAATATTTCAAATGAATGTGTGTTATTAAGGTATATTATATTCAAAGTTATACAGGTGTTCTAACTCAATATTTCAAATGAATGTGTGTTATTAAGGTATATTATATTCAAAGTTATACAGGTGTTCTAACTCAATATTTCAAATGAATGTGTTATTAAGGTATATTATATTCAAAGTTATACAGGTGTTCTAACTCAATATTTCAAATGAATGTGTGTTATTAAGGTATATTATATTCAAAGTTATACAGGTGTTCTAACTCAATATTTCAAATGAATGTGTGTTATTAAGGTATATTATATTCAAAGTTATACAGGTGTTCTAACTCAATATTTCAAATGAATGTGTGTTATTAAGGTATATTATATTCAAAGTTATACAGGTGTTCTAACTCAATATTTCAAATGAATGTGTGTTATTAAGGTATATTATATTCAAAGTTATACAGGTGTTCTAACTCAATATTTCAAATGAATTTGTGTTATTAAGGTATATTATATTCAAAGTTATACAGGTGTTCTAACTCAATATTTCAAATGAATGTGTGTTATTAAGGTATATTATATTCAAAGTTATACAGGTGTTCTAACTCAATATTTCAAATGAATGTGTGTTATTAAGGTATATTATATTCAAGTTATACAGTCATATTTACGAAGGTGTTCTAACTCAATATTTCAAATGAATGTGTGTTATTAAGGTATATTATATTCAGAGTTATACAGGTGTTCTAACTCAATATTTCAAATGAATGTGTGTTATTAAGGTATATTATATTGAAAGTTATACAGGTGTTCTAACTCAATATTTCAAATGAATGTGTGTTATTAAGGTATATTATATTCAAAGTTATACAGGTGTTCTAACTCAATATTTCAAATGAATGTGTGTTATTCAAATATATTATATTCAAAGTTATACAGGTGTTCTAACTCAATATTTCAAACGAAATGTGTCATTAAGGTATATTATATTCAAAGTTATACAGGTGTTCTTAACTCAATATTTCAAATGAATGTGTGTTATTAAGGTATATTATATTCAAAGTTATACAGGTGTTCTAACTCAATATTTCAAATGAATGTGTGTTATTAAGGTATATTATATTCAAAGTTATACAGGTGTTCTAACTCAATATTTCAAATGAATGTGTGTTATTAAGGTATATTATATTCAAAGTTATACAGGTGTTCTAACTCAATATTTCAAATGAATGTGTGTCATTAAGGTATATTATATTCAAAGTTATACAGGTGTTCTAACTCAATATTTTCAAATGAATGTGTGTTATTAAGGTATATTATATTCAAAGTTATACAGGTGTTCTAACTCAATATTTCAAATGAATGTGTGCCATAAGTATATTATATTCAAAGTTATACAGGTGTTCTAACTCAATATTTCAAATGAATGTGTGTTATTAAGGTATATTATATTCAAAGTTATACAGGTGTTCTAACTCAATATTTCAAATGAATGTGTTATTAAAGTATATTATATCAAAGTTATACAGGTGTTCTAACTCAATATTTCAAATGAATGTGTTATTAAGGTATATTATATTCAAAGTTATACAGGTGTTCTAACTCAATATTTCAAATGAATGTGTGTTATTAAGGTATATTATATTCAAAAGTTATACAGGTGTTCTAACCTCAATATTTCGAATGAATATTGTTATTAAGTATATTATATTCAA